>NC_141037.1:59250000-59300000 GCF_052040795.2 Danio rerio | reverse complement strand
ATGTTCAGGTTATGTGGTGGTTATGTTTGGGATATGATCAGGTTGTGTATTGCAGCTGCCGCTCGTGGGTTATGTTGTGTTTGTGTTCAAGTAATATTCTGGTTATGTACCACAGTTGCCACATGTCCTGCAGGTGGATTATGTTTGGGTTATGTTCTGGTTATGTTCAGGATACATTCTGGTTCAGTTTAGGTTACATTCTATTTATGTTTGAGTTATGTTCTGGTTCTGTTTGGGTTACATCCTAGTTATGTTTGGGTTATAATCAGGTTATGTTCTGGTTATGTTATGGTTACGTTTTGTTTTGATTATGTAATGGTTATGTTTGGGTTATGTTCTGGTTATGTTCAGGTTATGTTATTGTTACATTTTGGGGGTTTTTGGGTTATGTTCTGATTATGTTCTGGTTATGTAAAGGTTATGTTTTAGCTATGTTCTGGTTATGTTTGGGTTATGTTAAGGTTACGTTTGGGTTATGTTCTGGTTATATTATTGTTACATTTTGGGTTATGTTCTGATTACGTTTGGGTTATGTTCTGGTTATTTTTTGGTAATGTTTGGGTTACATTCTGGTTATGTTTGGGTTATGTTTAGGTTATGTTTGGGCTATGTTCTGGTTACGTTTGGTTTATGTTCTGGTTACGTTTGGTTTATGTTCTGGTTATGTTTGGGTTATGTTCTGGTTACGTTTGGTTTATGTTCTGGTTATGTTTGGGTTATGTTCTGGTTATGTTTGGTTTATGTTCTGGTTATGTTTGGGCTATGTTCTGCTCATGTACCGCAGCTGGCGCAGGTCCTGCAGGTGTGGGTGTTTCTCTCTGATCATCTCCCACAGTCGGCCTGGTGTGGCGATGATGATCTCGGGCCGGCGCATCAACACCCGATGCTGCTTCTGCGGCGCCATTCCTCCAACCACGATCGCAGTCTTTATACCTGAGCAGACGTTCATTCAGCAAACATTTACATTTAAAGCTGGCGGCTGAAACGGTGTGTTCAGTGTGAAGCACTGCTCCTACATAACCCGCCTCACAGCTTCAAGATAACAGAGTAACGTCATCCTCAGTCCTGACCCGCTGCACTGACCTGTGAACTGAGCCACGGCGTCGATGTGGTGTTTGACCTGCACCGCCAGCTCTCTGGTGGGAGTGAGGACCAGCCCCAGCAGCGGCCGGCAAACTCCACTGGCCGGATCCGGGTCATTCTGACCATCTGGGTCATCAGGAGGAGCACTGCAGCCTTCAGCACCACCTTCATCATCACCATCATCAATAACTTCATCATCTTTCTTTTCATCATCATCATCATCATCATCATCATCATCTCCATGCTCCTCCTGCAGGTAGAGGCTCTGCGCAGGTGTGTGTGTGTGCTCAGGTGTGCTGTGCTCCTCCGTCTGCTCTCTCCACTGCAGGATCATGTGGATCATGGGGATCCCGAAACACAGCGTCTTCCCACTGCCTGCGGAGAACAGAGGATGAAGAGGATGAAGAGGACAGCAGAGGATGAAGAGGATGAAGAGGACAGCAGAGGTATGAGAACACAGCAGGAGGAGTCATACGAGAGGACACACAAACACACGCACATACGCACACACACACACACACACACACACACACACACACACACACACACACACACACACACACACACACGCACACGCGCACACACACGCACACACACGCACACACACTCACCGGTCTCGGCGGCCCCCAGTATGTCCAGTCGGTCTCTGATGGCGGGCGGCAGCACCAGCGCCTGTATGGCAGTGGGAGCGGAGAAACCCAGCACAGCGAGCGCTCGGAGCACCGGCTCAGGCACCAGCAGATCCCTCCAGGAGGACACGTCTGCGGGCCCCGGAGCCTCTAGAGACGCCCGGCTCCAGTGACGGCTCTTCTGAGGGGCAGCAGAGACTGCAGACTCAGCCTCGGCACCGGCAGCAGCACTTCTCTCCTCCTCTGGCTGCTCCTGGTCCTCCTCCTGCTTCTTCTTCTTCCTCCTCTTCCTCTTCCTCTTCTTCTTGTTGGTTTGTGGTGTTTCTGTTGTCGGCTCAGGACTCTCCTCCGCTGGGATCTGCTCCTCCTCCAGCGTCTCCTCCTCCTCCTCCTCCTCCTGTTTGTTTTTCTTCTTCTTCTTCTTCTCTGGTTTTCCTCCAGAGTCGTCTTCTAGAGCTGCAGCTGTTATAGATTATTTAAGCACAATCATTATACTCTGCAGAATAATCCCGGGTTCACAGTCATCACAATTATTACACATTTCATAACTGCAGCACACTATTGATCAGGGTTTGCACATGGGTAGACTATAATGGAAGTCAATGGGGTGAAAACAGCCCCGACATCAGCAAAGGGGAGTCAGCGTGAACACACACAGGAGTTAAACTACACATACTCCTGAAGACTCCACGAGTGTGAGTGTGTGTGTGTGTGTGTGTGTGTGTGTGTGTGTGTGTGTAATCTCTGTGCCCCTACCGTCTTCATCTTCAGACCGCCGCTCCTCATTGGTCTTCCTCTTCTTCTGGCTCCGCCTCTCCGTCTGCACATGCTCAGTGAGGGCCTTCTCCGGCTCCACCAGCGAGTAATCGGTCAGCTCCTCGAAGCACACCAGCCCGTCCAGCCCTTCATCCGAGAACAGGCTGGGGTCCACATTCACTGCCTTCCACTGTCCTCTGACCAGCACACCCCTCCTGGAGGAGATCAGCCGCGGACGGGGCGTCTTCACCTTCGCCTTCTTCACCTTCGCCTTCTTCACCTTCACCTTCATCACTGCTGCACACACACACATCTGGTTTACCATCATTATGGGGACTCCTCACACAGCTGTAGTGATGCTTGTAGTGTACAGACTAAACTCGCACATCATCACTATCCTCCATTCTGCCTGATGTATGAGCTGTTTACCTGCAGAGCCTCCTTTAAGAGGACACGCGTCCCCCATACTGAGGTCAAGATTATATTCACTCACTCATCCGGCTGCCCAATACTGAAAACACCTGACAGTGGGATATTTTACTATTTATATATTCATTCATTCATTTTCTTTTCAGCTTAGTCCTACAGCGGAATGAACCACCAACTATTTCAGCACATATTTTACGCAGAGGATGCTCTTCCAGCTGCAACCCACCACTGAGAAACACTCACACACACACACATACACACACACACACACACACACTCATACACTTCGGTCAGTGTAGTTGATCAGTTCCCCTATAGCGCATGTGTTTGGACTGTGGGGGAAACCGGAGAAACACCAACTGACCCAGCCGAGACTCAAACCAGAGACCTTCTTGCTGTGAGGCGACAGCAGACAGCACTACCTACTGCACCACCGTGAGAACTCAGCAGTGTTTATAAGGCACTATGAGGGTTAATAGGCAGGGCAGCGCACTCAGCTCGCTCATGTGTGTTGATGATGTGACTGAGGCGCAGTGAAGGTCTCTGTGATGTTGTCAATCTTCAACAGTCTCAACACTCACACTACTCATAAACTAAACACGACACACAGTGAGTGAGCGCGAATCATGTTGAACATGTCTGATTTACAGTGTTTGATGCGTTATTGAAGTGAAATCTTACCTGCTGTTCCGCCGTGTTTCAGCTCACGCACATGTGCGGCACGAGGACGCAGCCGTGATGACGTCAGAACGATACCGCCAGTCAGCTCGCGGAAAAAACAACACGATAATTGTGGTTTATTTATTTTTTCTTAATACCACAGGGAGCACCGTCTGTATTCACAGTGTCACAAACTGAGACGTTTATATGTTAAATTAATATTGAATTATTTTGTTGTAACCACGTTCGACTGTGATTGGTTCATCTTCAACAGCGATGAGTAAAGTTACACTCGCATTTGCTCAGCGTCATCTGTCCGCGGCCGAGGAAATACACTGAATAAAACCACACGGCAAGAACTTACTCGACAGGTAAATATCAACACTGAAACAGGACACAGCTGCAGAAGCATTTCATATAAAAACTGAACATTATTTAAAAGTGATTTACTGTTTCAAAGCGTTACAAACCCATAGATTGTACAAAATAAACCCCTGATGCTAGTGACACCTGCTGGTCAGAACCAACACTGCAAATGAAAACGTTCAGTAAAAGTCAGAACTTTCCAGAATAAAAAGATCCAACAAAATGACCGTTATTTTTTAAATTATAAGCGGGAAAGACAAAATAACTGTTAATTTCGTAATTATGTGGGAAAAACAGACGATGCTTAATGATTTCAGGCTGATTAAAGTTGTTTGTTCGACAAAGGATGAGCAAATGTTAGTCAGGCAGACAGTAAAGCAATAATCCCGTTACTTTTAAAATGCAGAGCTAATCCAGTCAGAGTTTACAAGCATATATTTAAAAATGTATATTGCTTATATAAAATGTATTTTAAAAATAAACACTTGCTAATGTTCTGTGTAGCGGAGTGTTCTGTACTGTTTCTGTGCCGAGATTTAACAGAAATATCACACTTAAAAAAAAATCTGTTTAAAAATTCTAAAAATGAACACTTGTTTGAGCAGTCAATGTGTGAATAATTGTGTTTTAATTACTTGTGTAAAACTCTACTACAGAACAGTACAGAACTGCTCGTCCCCACAGCCCTGTACTGATAATAATCGCTTTATTTAGATTTTTCTACTATTCAAAATGCAATAATGTATTAATGATCATCAAATATAGGATGTAAATGACATAAAAGAAGAAAATGGCAAATATGATGAAACATACAGGCCAAAAAGTCGAAAGGAAATAACACAAAGGCTTTTATTATGGCATTTTTAAAAACCTTTTCTCTGCAACTTGCTGAAATCTGTGTGTGTCTATGAGTATTGCCTCCGTCTGTGTGTGTGAGTGTGTGTGTGTGTGTGTGTGTGTTTACGAGAATTATCTCCATCAATGTGTGTATGTGTTGTGTGTGTAAGAGGGCGGTCGGTCTCCATCAGAGTGTGTGTGTCAGCTGAGCGTGGGGTCGATGACTCTGCCCATGAACAGCAGGCTGGCGGTCTCCTCGTGGTAGAGGAAGAAGAAGAAGGGTCTGTTGATGATGAAGGTGTCCGGCAGAGAGTACGCCGTGATGCCCACTGATGTGGAGGAGGCAGCGCTGGTGCCCTGCTCATACACCTCTATCACTGCCTTATGAAGAACCTGCGAGCACACGCACACACACACACACACACACACACACACACACACGGACACAGAAACACACACACACACACGAGAGAGAGAGACACATATACACAAACACGTCTGTGATGAGCGGATGTTTCTGAGACGCTTAAGGTTAGGGTCAGGGCCTGGGCTAGGCCACAGACACTCTCATTAACCTGACAGAAAAACTATGGAAGTCTAATGTCCTCACTGAGATAGGAAACAAACTTGTGTGTGTGTGTGTGTGTGTGTGTGTGTGTGTGTGCATATGTGTTTAATTGCACATGTGTGCACATGACATGTGTGTGCGTGCGTGTTGTGTGTTTCTGTGTGTGGTGTGTATGTTTTACTGCATAGATGCGCACTTGTATGTGTTGTGTTGAGTGTTTTTCTGTGTGTATATGTGTGTTATTGCATATTTG
Source organism: Danio rerio (assembly GCF_052040795.2). Taxonomy (NCBI): domain Eukaryota; kingdom Metazoa; phylum Chordata; class Actinopteri; order Cypriniformes; family Danionidae; genus Danio; species Danio rerio. The sequence goes on along the minus strand of NC_141037.1, from coordinate 59,294,419 downwards.
TGCCGGTGTGTGTATTTGTGTGCGTGTTGTGTGAGTGTGTCTGTATGTGTGTTTTACTGCATACATGTGCACGTGTGTTTGTGTATGTTTTATTGCCTGTGTGCGTTGAGGGTGTTTCTGTGTGCATGTGTGTTTTATTGCATATTTGCACATGTGTGTATTTGTGTGTGTCTGTTTGTGTGCATATGTGTGTTTCTGTGTGCGTGCCTATTTGTTTGTGTTGTGTTTCTGTGTGCATGTGTGTTTTATTGCATATCAGTGTGTGTATTTGTGTGCATATGTGTTTTGTTGGATATGTGTGTGTGTGTGTGTGTGTGTGTGTGTGTGTTTGTGTTTTATTGCATGTTTGTGCATGTGTATGTAAGTGTGTGTGAGTGTGTATGCGTTCAGTCACCTGAGAGACCTTCAGATGTGCGTCTCTGCTTAGCCCGGTGAGATCTGCGGAGTCCTGGAAGACGCTGCTGATGCCCAGCTGAGGCAGGAGCTCATGCATGTGGTATGACTGATCCATGCGGAACCGGGGCAGATGCACCTCCATCTTCCTGACACACACACACACACAACACCACCCGTCAACAGAAAACACACCAGTCAAGGTAAAACACACACACACCATCAAGAAAAGCCCGTCAGACTCTAAACTACAGGAGTTTTCCCTTGAAACAAGCAGAAGAAGCTGCCCATGGGGGAAGCTGAGGACAGGGTTATTTTCTGCTGTACAGTTCTGAATGAGCTTCTGCACCTGTCTGGATGACAAAACATGTTTCATTTAGCTAATGTAACCCCGCCGGTCCTAGCCCACCCAACCCGCTCCGAGCTGGTATCGAACCGGCGACCTTCCGCATGGGAGTTGGTTAAGACCATGGAGGTTTACCTGCACAGCACTCACCAGCTGGCCTCCGTTACACTAATAATGAAGTATCGTGCACTCGTGATGATCCTCAGTGTGATTCAATATTACTTATATGTCAAATATATATCTTACGTTTCTGTAAACATTAATATTATTTCAATAGAAGGTGTCGTATCTGATGCTGTAGTTGACGTCACCTAAATAAATGAGCATATAGCGCCTGAGTTGAAGACGGGCATCGTGTCCATTTAACAGAGACGTGCTCATGTGGTGAAATGGAAACGTTTTCAGAAATACTGTAAATATTTGGAAAAGCATGACGAGAGCAGCTGTGGACAGGCTCATAGTGAAGTGCGTCCCGTGTGCGGTGTGGAAGCCTCTACAGTAGCGCAGTGACACTTTCCCTCCATTTGTTCAGCCTATGGTTGTCAGTGGCCAGTGACTGAGTGCATCCCAGCTTGTGGCTCACATTCTCCTCATGTTCTTGATCCAGCCGTGGAGCCGCTCGGCGCTGATCTCGTCCTCGATGGCGGTGTAGTCTGCGTCAGCGTTGGGCAGGAGGATCAGCATGGAGGCTCCACCGCGGTACGGCAGACGCAGCACTCGAGCGCGCAGATCCCGGTCCTCCACCACAGAGAACTTCTCCTCCAGCATCATCATGGGCACCTGAACGATGTTGTATTTGTCCACGTAGAAGCGGCTCTTCTCTGTGTTGTTGGGGTTGAACGGACGCTCCCAATCACCTGCAGAACAAAGAGTGTAAAGGGACAGCTCCCTCAAAGATCGACATTCACTCGCTGTTTACTCTCCCTCAAGCGGTTCCAAACCTTTATGATCTGGAGAGAGCTGAAAACCTGTAACCCCTGACTTCCATCCCATCTTAATGTCAACACAACATGCATTGGACATCACTCATTCACTCACTCAATGTTCTTTGGCTCCACATTTGTCAGTGCTATCCCAGAGCTGAAGCTCATATCTGTGTCTGGAGTAACTCTTACCCTTGTAGAAGATGGTGTTGAGGAGCATCATCTGCGTGAGCGGCTCCACGCTCTCCAGCATCTCCAGCACTTTCCGGCCGGTCTTTCTGCTGACGAACTCATTGATGAGGCTCCTGCAGACCGCCGGCTTGCTGAAGTCCACCCTGAGCACCTCCGCATTGAAGAACCTCTGGATCTGCTGGCTGAAGTTGGTCTGCAGGTGGAAGTGCTGGTCCAGGAAGAGCGCCGTGCCCTGCTCCATCTGCAGGGAGATGTTCTGGTGGAGCTGCTGGAAGAGTTCAGGAACCCGCCGGGAGTCTCCTCCATCCAGAGCCTCCAGATTCAGACCCTTCAGTATCTCGGTGCGCGTGGAGCCCTGCGCCGCCAGCAGGAGCGCCGAGAAACACGTGGAGACGCTCAGCGGAGAGAACACCACGTTCCTGTCGTGCAAACTGGAGATCTTGCGGTAGAGGTTGATGGCGAAGTCTGTGTTTCTGAAGGCCAGATCTGAGATATCAGGAGTTCTGAGCTCTTCATGTTCAGCAGAGCACAGAAAACACGCGGAAATGAAGACGAGGAGAAGTCTGAACTCCATCTTACACTCTCTGTGGGAAACTCTGGAGCTGAAGATGATCGTCAGACGCCCTACACAGGCATAACACAATGGAGGTACAACAGACGTTAAAGCAGACCTATTGTGTCCCTTTCTAAACGCTGTACATGCATCTCAGCTGTGTCCAGAGCAGGGCTGTCCAAACTCGGTCCTGGAGGGCCGGTGTCGTGGAGAGTTTAGCTCCAACACACCTGCCTGGAAGCTTCTAGTTCAGGGGTGGCCAACCCTGTTCCTGGAGAGCCACCTTCCTGCAGATTTCAGGTGCTGCCCATATCAAACACACCTGAACCAATTAATTAGGACCTGAACACCAGGTGATCATTACAGGCAGGTGTGTTTGATATGGGCTGCAACTGAAATCTGCAGGAAGGTGGCTCTCCAGGAACAGGGTTGGCCACCCCTGCTCTAGTGTATCTAGTCAGAGCTTGATTAGCTGGTTCAGGTGTGTTCGATTAGGGTTGGAGCTAAACTCTCCAGGACCGAGTTTGGACATCCCCGTTCTACAGTGTTTGTTTTTCACTTTGAGTGGAGAACAGCACACAGATGATGTTCTCCAGCTCTCTGAAGCTGACCCTTTCAGGCTTTGATCCTAACTGTAGTGTTTTGGAGACTGTTGCTTTAAATGCAAATGAGATTGTGCTCTTCTCAGAAGAGGGCGGAGCTACAGACGCCCGTGTTACTATTACAGCTCAGATCAATGTTCTGCGTCTAATGTTTATATGTTGTGGCCAGCAGCCGTGTAATAATCAGGATAAAGGAGGGTTGTGTCCAGTGGGTCGTGTTCACAGAATAAACCCTTCAGTCTTCTACAACAGCTGCTGATAAACCTGTTCGGCTTTATTCTGAGACAACGACTGTCTAGATTCCCTTTATCCCTCACTAAAGCTTTCCAACTATTATGAACTTCCATATGTCAGCACTGAAACTCTTCATATAGACTATTGAAGACCGTCTCAACAATGCTTTGACAAAAGGTTCACAGACATGCACAACACCAGTAACAGATGCAGATCCACAGCAATCGATACGGAGTTAGAAATATTCCCTGTCCCATTACACAAGAGCACACACACTCAGTTAGCCATGCATGCTGTGTTTATGAAACAGAGTAAATCTGTACCAATGGCAATCCACGAGCATTAAAACAGAAAGGCAAAACCCAGAAGAATATAAAGAGCCTTTAAAATGTCGTGTGTACTCACGCGCAGATGCGGCAGATGAAGATCTCGAGCCGTGTGTTGTGATTCGTCTGTTTACAGAGACAAAGTTCAGTGAACATCAGAGATTATCTATTAACAATCAAACTGTTTCCAGCCCTGCGGGTCAGTCTGGGTCAGCAGAGGCCAGAACTGACCACAAACAAACCATTCAGAGCTGGATCAGGACGGCCGCTCCAGTGCGTCACTGTTATGTCACATATAGCCACTGTGTGTGTTTCAGTGCTGGGGAATTTACCATATTATATTATGTATGAGGGTATACATGTATGAATCTGGGAAAGTTCACTCTGATCTGCATTTTAAACAACGTTAATAATTAAAATAACAGACATGCATCTGATCATCCCATAACAGTTCACAGCACTGTCAATGCATAACTGCGCCAATCAGTGCACGCGGGACAAAAGTCATTCATAAGAAGTCGTAATAAAGCATTACTTTGCTACAGCAATCCTCGTGTGAAGACAGGTTTAGATGTTTTTAAGAGGCTAAATTTAATGCAAAGACCACCAAACTGTCCATACTGCTTCCTCATTTAATGTCTACTCTACACATGTTGTCTGTGTGTGAAAATACAGTTTATACTTCTCCAAACTCAGGGTTCGCTCTTGTATGCTCACCAATGTAAACTGAATGGAAACTAGTGGTCATGTCTGGTACTGCGCCCAAACTAAACCTTACCGAAAGAGATTTCAACTTTAAATTGGGACTATAACTTGCTCAGATATTTAGCTTTGGGTCTCAGTTTTGTAAAATACACATGTCAGGCATTATAATAACATATATATTGTTGTATTTTTTCACAAACAAAGGAACATAACTTCTGTTTTCTGGAACCTTTTTCATCCTTTTCATCATCGCTAATGAAACACACATCCCACATCTTCAGTCCACTCCAGCAAATCCTTTATTCAAGAAACAGAAGTGTGTGTAGAGAAGTGCAAGAGTCATCCAGATCACTTACAAACTATTGCTGAACGCCAAACCACACAAATGAAGACAAGCAGAGCCTGAGGGACGACACCTGACTGACTGAAGCGCGTCTGATTGGCTGAAATCATCAAATGTACACTCCTGATTGGCTGAAATCATCACATGTTGATTCTCTGGTCCGGCCTACGTGAGCTCCGCCCTCACGCACACAGTGTTCACTACCTAGGGCGCGTGAGAGTCTACCTTCATTAGTGAATAGATCAAACACGCGCGCGCACACACACACACACACACACACACACACACACACACACACACACACACACACACACACACACACACACACACACACACACACACACACACGGTAATTCACAGAGGAGAAGAGGAAATATGCAGAAACCCAGTAAAGCCCGAATGGTCCCAGAATGCACTTGGGCGTGTTCCAGTGTCCGCGTCTGGCTCTGGTGTGCACTGAAGGCAGTCTGAGGAAGAGGAATGTTCCGGAAACGCTTCCCGCTCCACACACAGAGGTCAAGCAAAGCTAAACGAGCGTCCGTAATGAGCCCGCCGGCCGGAGCTGTGCTGAGCCGAGGCGTCGTTCCCATCATCCCCGCAGGGGGCGTGTTCAGGGCGAGCGGTGCGTCTGTCACCGTCGCCACGGCAACGTCACTGGGTGGGTTTGGGCCCGCTGTCCGTCCCGCCTCCTGCAAACCGACAGCAGAGCGCTCAGACCGGCTCTTAAAGGGACGGCTCACCCAAACAGCAGCACTCTGCTGTTAATGACCCGTCCTGCACCGCTCCGCCAACACGAGGAGAGTCACTAACCACAGGATGAGCTCTGGGTGAACAGACCCTTTCACACTGCTCCTATAGTGTGTGTGTGTGTGTGTGTGTGTGTGTGTGTGTGTGTGTGTGTGTGTGTGCGCTCTCCTCTTACCTGTGCTGCTGCTGCTGCTGTCCTGTGCGTTCTGCTGCCTGTCACAGATCACACACTCAGTGTTTACTCTTGACTGATCATCACGTCTGCATGATGTGTGTGTGTGTGTGTGTGTCTGTGTGTGTGTGTGTGTGTGTGTGTGTGTGCTCACCTGTCGAAGTAAGCCTGTCTCCTCCTGCGCAGCTCCTCTGCACTGAGCGTCTGCTTCTCACTGCTGCCCCCTGCAGGAGCCGAGGATCCCGCATCACTGCTGCCTACAGGACGAGAGAGTGTGTGTGTGTGTGTGTGTGTGTGTGTGTGTGTGTGTGTGTGTGAGAGAGAGTACATCACTGTGTGAGTTTGTATGAGTGTTTGTACTGGTTTTTATATCTCAGTGGGGACTTGAACCTAAATGCACACAGACTCATGGGGACTTGGATCACCGTGAGGATCAAATTGGGATGATCACAGGTAAACAAGCGTGCAGATCAGGCAGAACGGAGGATTGTGAAGATGTGAAGGTGCAGTGTTCACTGTGAGGGTTGAGTTTAGAGAATATACGGTCTGTGCAGTACACACATCACTACAGCTGTGTGTGTGTGTGTGTGTGTGTGTGTGTGTGTGCTCACCCTGCATGCTCATCTGTATGGCTCTGCGCAGGTCTGCCTCCTCATCCTCCACCTGCAGGTCTTGTCTGCTGAGCGCGAGAGCCTTCCTCAGCTCCTCCTCATCCTCGTCCAGCACCGGCTCCTCTGCAGTGTGTGTGGTTTCAGACGCGTGCGGTGCTGACATCCTGACAACATACACACACACACACACACACACACACACACACACACACACACACACACACACACACTGAATCAGCTGCAGTGCTCAATTATGGAGACTCCAGTGTGTGTGTGTGTGTGTGTGTGTGTGTGTGTACCTCTGCGCCTCCTCCTCTCCGATCAGCTTGGGCCGCTGCTGCTGCTCCACCCTCATGATGCGCAGGATCTGATCCGCTTCACACTCCGGCAGATTCCCCCGAATCACAAATATAGAGTAACCTGCAGGAGGACAAGAGCAGCGCTGAAGCGGACACACACACACACACACACACACACACACACACACACACGATAATGAGTGTTACCCTCCTGCTGCAGCTGTGCGAGGAACAGGGCCAGGTATGTGTCTGAGATCAGCTCCGGACCCGTCAGCAGAGAGTTCAGGTTAAACCACTGACACACACAAACACACACAAACACACAGAGAGAGAAAGAAAGAGTCAACAAACACACACCTTTCTGACCCTGAACACACACACACACACACACACACACACACACCTGCTGTCCCAGCTTGCGCACGGTGAACCAGTGCTCCTTATAGTTGCAGATGAAGGCCTTCTCATGCCTGAAAGACAGCAGAGGAGGATGAGTGTGTGCAGAGGAGACACACACACACACACACACAGAGGATACAGCGCTCACACACTCACATGGGGTCCATCTGCAGCTGCTGGTACTCTCTGCTGTTGAAGAGGACGATCTCCAGACCCCACACACCCAGAGCATTGCTGATCACCTGCACACACACACACACACACACACACACAGGTCTCTATGAACATTTAATTCATGTGTTCATCATCATCATCATCGTTTGTTTTCCACGTATTCCGGTGTTGGTTTCTGCAGCACATGTCAGAGTGAGCCGTGTCAGTGAAGCGTTCAGCAGTGTGTGCTGCTGCTGCTGCTGTTGCTCTTCACCACACTGGTAAGCTGTTTAGGCACTGAAGACAAACCAGTCTTAATGTGGGCAACAGTACGGGCTCTTCATGCCACACATTCTCTATTGGAGACAGGTCGGGGCTGCAGGCAGGCCAGTCCAGTGTCTGTCTCCTCTTCCTCCGCAGCAGGTCTCTGTAATGCGGGTCCAGAATCTGTGCTGTTCAGCATTACTGGAGCATCACAGAAGAGCAGGTCACCTCTGTCCAGAGCACCGACACAACCCCAGACCATGACAGAGCCGGCCTGCTGCTGGTGTCAGTCTGGATGATCCTCTTCTTCTGTGGTCTGGAGCACACGGCGTCCATTTCTCCCAGAAACACTGCTTCATCTGAGCACAGGACACGTCTCCACTGTGTGATGCTCCATCCCAGACACCTCCCAGCCCAGAGAAGCGCTGCTGGACACTGTTAACATAGGGCTTCCTCCAGACTCCTTCAGTCTTTAATGCTGTTCTGCACTGCTGAAGGTGAAATCTCCACATGTCTTCCTCTGAGGAGCATTGTGTTCACACACTTCACTCATTTCCTCTCATATCTGTGCTCAAACTGGAGATCCTCGACCCATCTCTGCTCCTAAAGCACTAGAGCTTTCCTGATGAGCAGATCACCATCACCATCACCTGTGGACATCACATCATCATCCAGCAGATCACCTGATCACGGCCCTGTTTCTGCAGTGTGCTGGAGTCTGAATGACAGCAGAGGGTTCGTGTTTTCCGTCTGTCCCAGCAGCTTTGTCTGATTTGTTGTTGTAGTGTTTGTGAGGAGTAACGGGTAACTATGACTGACCTGGATGGAGAAGAAGCCGCTGTCGTCCATGTTCCCTGACGGCTGCTGCACACACAGAACAAAGCAGGTTACACTGAGACCCTGAGCTCTGTGTGTGTGTGTGTGTGTGTGTGTGTGTGTGTGTGTGTGAGTGTGTACCTGCAGGAATGTGCGGTACTCCTCCGTCTGCACTCCTCCCTCCGCCATGCGCATGCGCTCCTCCTCGTCCAGCTGCTGTGCTATAGAGGAGAGCTCCACCGGGCTGAAGTACTCGCCCTGCAGCAGGTTATTCAGGCAGTGCTGCGCGCACAGAGAGCCCTCCTGCTGTAACACACACACACATACACACAGTAAACACACAACAACATCATCATCATCATCATCATCCTGCACAGAGAGCCCTCCTGCTGTAACACACACACACACCATGATCATGATCATCATCATCATCATCATCATCATGCAGCACAGAGTACTCCTACTGTAACACACACACACACACACACACACACACACAAAATCTGTTTCACACATACACTACACACTCTTTGTCAACAAACATAAACACACACTTTCTTGCTCTCTCACACACACACACTCAGACTCTACATTTCTTTCTTTGTTTCACTCACTCACAAACTCTTTCACAACACACACACACACACACACACACACACACACACACACACGTCATCCTCGTCGTGTAAACTCTGCTCATGTCGTGTTTCCTTCAGCTCAGACACACTCTCCAGCACTCGCTCAGTCTACAGGCTCAGTGTCCTCCTCTACAGCGCTGTGTGGCGGAGTGCAGCAGTGAAGAGGAGCCGCTCTGGCGGTAAACACACATGTGCTGGACTGTCTGCCCGTGTCGGATGTTGACACTCGATAAAAGTCCACGAGCACCTCAGAGATATCAAGCCGGAGCAGCAGACTGAACTCGACAGATCTGCCCTCCTGCAGGTGAAGCTCTCCCAGATCATCTACACATCACTCATACACAGCATTATCTGAAAGCGATTCTTACTTTTTCGTGGAATATAGACTCCATGTTTGAAAGTGTGTGAATGACGGAACTGACGGAAACAGCGACGCGTCAAAACATGTCAGAATAAGAGTCACCTAAAAACAAGCGCTCTTTGAATAAAAACTGCGGCAAGGCTGCGTTTAAAATCGACAGATTAAGATCTCCGATACACTATCAATTGAATTACACGTTTAGTCGATATAAATAATTTAGCAGGACATTTACTGATGTTACTTTCTAACCGTTCTGCTTGTCACGTGACGAATCAAAACATCAGGAACGCCGCCCAGTGGCGCGCTGCGCTACACCTCATGTGGAGAGAAGGGTAATCCTGCACAACTGGAGTGGCTGCACTCTCAGGACCGCATTTTTAGGACCGCATCTTTAGGACCCTAGTTTTTTGTGACAGCGTTACCTGTCGGATTGGATCATGGATGCGCTAATGGACGACACGGATGACAAGGAAAGTGTAAGTACCGATTTTTCTATTAAGTTTTATTTTAAACTGTTAAAGTATTTGTTTATTTTGTAATGCTGCTGTTTTATACTGTGAGTTTATGCAGAAATGCCAGATTAGCCTGCATGATTTACCCCACTTTTAAGGGTCTGGGACAAAAATGTTACGTGACGATTTTTTTTCCAGAAGAAGAATAAAATATTATAATAATAAATATGGATAATTTTACACAGCCAGAGTGAGAGCTGCTATAACTGTTAATAATTTTCTAGAGTTCGTTTTCTAGTTTGATTATACGACGTTCGTAGCTCGTGACAATGGTTTAATGAAATATTGTTGATTTAATGGCTTGTTGACTTAACGGCTAATGTGCTTAGTGACTCATGCATTAAACTAAGATGGTAAAAGCACGTTTGATGTAAGCGTTTTAGATTTATCTATATTTTACTGAATTCGTGTTATTCGTTGTATTACATTAGCACATTAAAAATTGTGCTGACTGCCTGTTTGCCCCACAATACTGTATGTGTTATTAGCCTGATGTTTTGTCATCGTTTTACAGTGATGAATGAGATTCTGAAAGTTAGGCTTATTCTGCAGGTCTTAACCATATAGAGTCTCATATCTTTAATTTATATCATCAGGTATGTTTTACCTGGCGAATAAGAAGTGATGGCCAATATGATTGGATTGCTTAGGCTCATTGTAGGAGGAAAAGAAAACAAACTACAGGAATATTTTCATCGCAAACTGTTGAGTAACACTTTATAACATCTGCATACTATAAATAAATAATTATTAAGCATTTAATAACTAGTTAATTTATTAATATTTTATTTGTTTAGCATTAACTCTACATTTAATAGACATTGATAAGCAGTTTATAAATACAGTTACAAATGCTAGCTGTGTTCTTGAGTTTATAGCATATCTATGATGAAGTGCAGCTTATCTGTGGTGTTCATTTTCCAGAGGAATGTCTGGCCAAATAAGTATATAAACTGCATGCTGGGTGCTACTCATTTATGAACCCATGTAAAATGATTTGCTGTTCTGTGGTGGTATTTTAGTTCATATTTAAATTTTTTTTTTTTCATAGGCCATCGTACATCCTCTGGGTGTCTTGAGGAGCTGGTCTTTGGATGATGCTGAGCAGGTCTTTCTTTCTGGTAACGGTTATCATTACAGGTCAGAATATGGTTAATTTTGCACAATGCTCAAAGAGCCTTTTTGTTACTGGTATATATGTTTACTCAACAGTGATTGTTCTCTATTTCAGTGAAGTAAAAGAATTTAACAGACAGATTTACAAACAACTGACGAAAGAAGAGAGACCATTCAATAGGTGGGTATTGCTCTTATATACTTAAAAATATGAAGTTGGGAGTAGTTTCCTGTTTGGTTCTCCCAACAGTGCATACGCTTAAGCCAGAAATATATATATATATATATATATATATATATATATATATATATATATATATATATATATATATATATATATATATACATATATATATTATAGCTAACACTGTAAAGCAAATGTTTGTTATTATACCTCTTATATTAAATATTAATCTGAATTTAATTTCATAACAATTGATTAACCTTTTGAGTTCATATACATTGTTTTACATATTCAAGAATATATATATATTCATTCATTTTCTTTTTCGGCTTAGTCCCCTTATTTATCAGGGGTTGCCACAGCAGAATGAACCGCCAACTTATCCAGCATATGTTTTACACAGCGGATGCCCTTCCAGCTGCAACCCAGTACTGGGAAACACCCATTTACACTCATACACTTGAACATGGGGAGAACATGCAAACTCCACACAGAAATGACCACTGGCCCAGCCGGGGCTTGAACCAGCAACCTTCTTGCTGTGAGGCGACGGTGCTAACCACTGTGCTGCCCCATGTGCTCTATGCGGGTGAGTGGGATTGACAAAACACTTGGAGGACACACTCTTGCTGTCTTAATGCACCAGACATTTTGTTATAAATCATGTGCGTTTCATGTTTATTCATATAACTGCTATTTTATCTCTTAGCACTTCATTTTTGTCTTGATATTTAATATCTCTTGTTTAAATACACTATGAACAGCAGCTGCGCTAATTATTTTCCTTGTTCCCTATTTCCACCTGGGGATATTCATCCAGAGGCCTCTAGAGATCGTAACCTGTGAAGAGATGATGCCACCATAGAGGACTTCTAAATGTATCCATAATCCTGAAACAGACCGTATCATGAGCAGATGCTGTGGTGGTCATGGAGAAGTGGAGAGCATGAGATTGATTAATGAAAGACCCCAGTGACAGATGAGTGCCCACATTGACCCTGTGGTCCAGCCTGAAAACCAGCTGGTGACCTACTCACACCTGCAGCTTCTCCACGATGGACACCCAATGTTTGCCTCAAGCGCCTAGACTGCAGCTCTGCACGTGAAGTGTGGCCAGAAGAGAAATGGTTGTGCCCAACTGAGCCTAGTTTCTCTCAAGGTTTATTCCTTCACTTTCATCAATTTGTAAAGTTTTGTTCCTCCAATGCTGCCATTGGCTTGCTTGGTTTAAGACTTGTGGAACTGTGCATCGATGGATTTGCTTTTTTTAGTGTTTGGACTTTCAGCAGTGAATACTAAACCACACTGAACTGAACTGAATTTAATAAATGTTAAGCTGCTTTGACACAATCTACATTGTAAAAGTGCTTTAGAAATAAAGATGAAATTAATTGAAATTGAATTAAATATTCAACACGTTTCCATTTTTCTCAGAAAACATATTTATAAAGGTGCTGTTGACTTGAAATTTTCACCAGATGTTGATAACAATTTGTAAAGTAATTAGATTTGTTTTCTATTCATATATTTTTTTTCTTTGGTTTTCAGGTCAATAGCACCTTTAGAAATATGTTTTCTGAGAAAAATGGGAACTTGTTGAATACTTATTTACCCCAGTGTGTATGTATATATATGTATGTATGTATGTATGTATATATATATAAATATATATATATATAAATATATATATATATATATATATATATATATATGTATATGTGTATATGTATATGTATATATATATATATATATATATATATATATATATATATATATATGTGTGTATTTATATGTATGTATTTATATGTATATATGTGTGTATATATATATATATATATACTTGAACTTTCTTCTTCACTCTCATTCACAGGAGCTAAAGTCTACAGCCAGTCTGAATGCAGCAACTGAATAAACAGTGGGGTCATTTTTGTGGTTGAATTGCATTATTAAAAATAAAAGTGTGGATATTTATATAAATGTACATTCTTGAATCATCCTTGCGTCTTGTCTCTCTAAAACCTTTACAACCTGGTTTTAAATTAGTAACTGCAAATGCTGATCCCATTTGATTTCAATTTATTTTCCTTAATACTGAGCTAATTAGTTCAATGTAATGGGGTTCATCAATATACAGTATTTTTCAAGGAATTTAAGACTTTTAAGGCACTCAACTCTAATTATTCATTTATATTTTAGGTGTAAATTCATTTGTTTCATTTTAAAATAGTTACTTAAAGCAAGCTTTTTACACTTTAACCTCTGTAATAAAAGTGCCTGAAAGTTTCCGCTATATAATCCAATTCGGTAGGTGGCGCAGTTACAAAACGGGTCTTAGAAATGCAGTTTCACTATGTCATCCAATCCGGTAGGTGGCGCTTCCGCAAAAAACTAGGGTCCTAAAAATGCGGTCCTAAACATGCGGTCCTGAGAGTGCAGCTACTCCAGTTGTGCAGGATCATACTATTGGATGTGGACAGATCCTGATTAAACGCAGAACTTATTTGTTTTAAATGAGGTAATTCGATTATTTAATGTTTTTTAAAGTATTCACACTTTTGAGAACTTTGAAAATATTCACTTCACGACACAAATGACTTTTTACTGATGTCTAGTAGATTTGTGTAAACACAAACATCAAACAGACATCTCCGTGATGTGTGTGTGTCATCCGCTCAGTGATGTGTGTGTGTGTCATCTGCTCAGTGATGTGTGTGTGTGTCATCTGCTCAGTGATGTGTGTGTGTCATCTGCTCAGTGATGTGCGTGTGTGTCATCTGCTCAGCTGCATTCACGCCAGTTTCTCTGCTCAACACATTATAGGAAGCTTGAAAACGGCTACTGTGAACCCCAACACACGCGTGTTAATGTGAATGAGGGAGTGTTTAAAGATGGAGCCTGAGCCTGGAAACACATGCAGACCCGTGAGGCAGAGAGAAACATCTTAAAATAAAACAGATCCTGCCGCAGTGGAGTCTGTCAGACATCTGCCACAGCGCTCAACACGTGTAGTCAATCAGTCAATCAGTCATCCAGAAGCAGAAATCTGGAGCGTCTGAAGGGGTTCTGGACACTGCATTGATCTGAACCACACAGAGGGCAGGTTGTGTCCACAGAGAAAGGGGCTCTCGATGTCTTGATCCAACACAACACTTCAGAACCATTTCAGTTCATTTCTACACTGCAAAAATTGATCTTCTTAGAGTTTTTAATCTTGTTTCTGGTCCAAATATCTAAAGATTTCTAAAAGATCAGACCTCCAAGGCATTCGAGGAGGAGGATAAAAGTTTAAAAGCCTTTATTACCATTGAAATACTGAGTTTCACAAGTGCGCTGCACAATCCTGCTGTTTTACAGCAATAGTCATCTCAATAAAGGCTTTTTCACTTATATTTCAGGTGCGCTGGACTGGGGATTTTAATATGCTGTGCTGGTCTAGAGAATGCTTCTTTCTTAAAGAATTGAAAGATATTTGGACCAAACACAAGACAGAAACTCTGAGTAAGTAAAGCAGTTTCTGCAGAGCATACAGTCATGAAGTTGATCCTCCACACGACTGACCTGGCCATGCAAATGCAAATGCCAAACACACCATCATTAGGAGAATTGGTTCGGGGCGGCGCATGGCAAACAGAGCAGATTCAGCGCCGCAGGATCAGATCTGTGCCATCTGACGCGCAGGGATTTATGGGTTTAGTCCAAATTGTTTTTCCCAGCGTGCAGATTAAGCAGAGCGAGCGAGCGGAGCAGAAGCCATGGGGTCCGGCTGCGGAGTGGGGGCTCGTCCGGGTTCCAGAGCGCTGTGAGGACCTGTGTGTGTGTGTGAGTGTGTGCACCATGCAGATGGAGACGGTGCTCGTTTTCTTCTGTGTGGGTCTGCTGGGCGTCTCGGGGAGATCGGCACCAAAACCAGGACAGAAACTGGAGACCTACAAGCAGAGCAGGTAAACACCCTGACCACAGCCAACCACCATCCCTGAGGCTCATTCCTACACTGCAGACACACACGCCGCTTACTCGGCTCACATCCTGTTCATCAAAAAGCAAGCATCAAACAACCATGAAGATCTGTGGATTACTTTAGCATGTTTATTTTATCCATCCATCCATCCATTCATCCATCCATCCATCCATCCGTCCATCCGTCTGTCTTTCCGTCCGTCCGTCCATCCATCCATCCATCCGTCTGTCTGTCTGTCTGTCTGTCTGTCTGTCTGTCCGTCCTCCGTCCATCCATCTGTCCATCCATCTATCCATCCATCCATCCATCCATCCATCCATCAATTTCAGCTCAGGTCAACACTTTTGGTTTGCTTCCCTCATTGTCAGGCTGTTCTGCTTGTTTTAATGAGAACCTCTGTCTTCATTTGGACTCTGGTTAGTTCAGAGGACAGCACTGTATGTTCTGCTTGTCTAGAGAAAGCTTCTTGATTTAAGAGTTCGTGGATATTTGGGCTTGAAACAAGACAGAAACTCTGAGTCAGAAACGCATTTGTTCCAGTGTCAGTAGCCCTTCTTGTGTGTATTTCCTCCTCATTTGCTCTGGATTAGAGCGTCTGCTAAATGTAAATGTGCAATATTCTGCTGGATCTGTGGAGTCTCGTGAGTGCAGAAGCCTCTTCATTGCCTTCAGACACAGCATATGGAGAATCTTATCAGCCTCCATATCCTGATCAGTGTCTGTGAAGCCTTCCACTCGGCTTGGAGAAAGACACACAGCGATGCTTCACTGCCAATCAAGCTGTTCCTACTCAGAGCTCCTGTCCTGTTTCTAGCGCAAATATCTAAAAGTCCAGAAGCATTCTCTAGACAAGCTGAACATGTTGACTTGCCTTCAGAAATAATGAGTCAAGATGAAGAGAGTTTACCTGAAAACAAGCAGAATAATCTGCCAAGGGGAGAATAAAGTAACAGTGATCTGCTTCCCCCATTGTCAGATTACTCTGCTTGCTTGAATGAAAAACTCTCCTCATTTTCTCATTCTGTTTCTGAAAATAAAACCGTTTGTGCTGCTCGTCCAGAGAAATATAGATATGAGGATTTGACATATTTGGACTAGAAACAAGATTAAAACTCTATTAGAAACGCATTCTTTAGCATTCACACTGATTTCTTTAAAAATATCCTCATTTTACGCTATCAGCTGCAACCCATCACTGGGAAACACCCATACACACACACTCATACACTATGGCCAGTGTAGTTGGTCAGTTCCCCTATAGCGCATGTGTTTGGACTGTGGGGGAAACCGGAGCACCCGGAGGAAACCCACACCAACACGGGGAGAACATGCAAACTCCACACAGAAACACCAACTGACCCAGCCGAGACTCAAACCAGAGACCTTCTTGCAGTGAGGCGACAGTGCTGTACATGCCAGAGCAGCGTGTGGTGCTGTAATTCTCTGAGATGTGGAGCAGCTCATGAACCGGCGCTGTACACAACACTGCTGGAGAGGCTTCATGAATGCTCTGTAGTAAAGCTGTAAGCTCTGTGTCTTCTACAGCACACACTGTAATCCGCCATTGCTGTTGTTGTGACGGTTACGTGATGCTGTCTGACCCCTATTTTAACATCCAAAATCCTCAGCGACCCCTTCAAAACCCTAGCAGACTACAGTTCTCAGATCAGTAAGGCTGTGTTGGTTACTGGATTTATTGACGTGACCAGCAGTGAATCACACATATCACATATAAATACTCCAAGTGCAGCATGGAGGCTCAGTGGTGTCACACTGTGGCCTCACAGCAAGAAGGTCGCTGGTTTGAGTCTCGGCTGGGTCAGTTGGTGTTTCTGTGTGGAGTTTGCATGTTCTCCCCGTGTTGGCGTGGGTTTCCTCCGGGTGCTCCGGTTTCCCCCACAGTCCAAACACATGCACTATAGGGGAACTGATCAACTACACTGGCCGTAGTGTATGAGTGTGTGTGAATGAGTGTGTATGGGGGTTTCCCAGTACTGGGTTGCAGCTAGAAGGGCATCCGCTGTGTAAAACATATGCTGGAATAGTTGGCGATTCATTCCTCTGTGGCATCCCCTGATTAATGAAATGAATGGCTGCTGGATTAAAGCCACACAGCGTGATGAACTGACAGTAGTGAAGGCACATTCAGTCATGTTCACTGCAGGAATTGTGGGTAAACACAGATTGAGATGTAGTTTCTCACTCTCCTCACAGGTTGCGGAGAGAAACCACACGTGTGGATGGAGGAAACCACAAGTCTGGCAGGTGCAGTGGCGTTCAGGCTGATCTTTAATTAACAATGATATAACAGATATCTCTTATATTTTGGGGTGGGATGTTCATCTTGAAGCTGCTGTTTCTGTAAGTGCTGTATGATGTGGGATGTTTCATTCAAAGCAGCTTACGGAGGATTCTAGAAATGCAGGAACATTTCTCATCTCCAAGATAATTCTATAATTAGTTTTCAAAAACCAAACATTTCGAATGAACACTTATATCCAGCTGTCTCTATAAGTCATGTTTATATGTGCATTTAGGGACATTTTGTCTTGGAAATATTAATTCAGTAATCTGTTTTTGACTGTCTAACTGTACCGTCAGCTCTGTTATCGTCAGCTCTGTTATCGTCAACTCTGTTATCGTCAACTCTGTTATCGTCAACTCTGTTATCGTCAGCTCTGTTATCGTCAACTCTGTTATCGTCAGCTCTGTTATCGTCAGCTCTGTTATCGTCAACTCTGTTATTTTCAACTCTGTTATCGTCAACTCTGTTATCGTCAACTCTGTTATCGTCAACTCTGTTATTGCGGTCAACTCCGTTACGGTCAACTCAGTATTCGTCAACTCTGTTATCGTCAACTCTGTTATCGTCAACTCAGTATTCGTCAACTCTGTTATCGTCAACTCTGTTATCGTCAACTCAATATTCGTCAACTCAGTATTCGTCAACTCAGTATTTGTCAACTCTGTTATCGTCAACTCTGTTATCGTCAACTCAATATTCGTCAACTCCGTATTCGTCAACTCCGTATTTGTCAACTCAGTATTTGTCAACTCTGTTATCGTCAACTCTGTTATCGTCAACTCAGTATTCGTCAACTCTGTTATCGTCAACTCTGTTATCGTCAACTCAGTATTCGTCAACTCTGTTATCGTCAACTCTGTTATCGTCTACTCCGTTACGGTCAACTCTGTTATCGTCAACTCAGTATTCGTCAACTCTGTTATTGTCAACTCAGTATTCGTCAACTCTGTTATTGTCAACTCTGTTAACGTCAACTCCGTTACGGTCAACTCTGTTATCGTCAACTCTGTTATCGTCTACTCCGTTACGGTCAACTCTGTTATCGTCAACTCAGTATTCGTCAACTCTGTTATTGTCAACTCAGTATTCGTCAACTCAGTATTCGTCAACTCAGTATTCGTCAACTCTGTTATCGTCAACTCTGTTATCGTCAACTCAGTATTCGTCAACTCTGTTATCGTCAACTCAGTATTCGTCAACTCTGTTATCGTCAATTCAGTATTCGTCAACTCTGTTATCGTCAGCTCTGTTATCGTCAGCTCTGTTATCGTCAGCTCTGTTATTGTCAACTCCGTTATCGTCAAATCCGTTATCGTCAAATCCGTTATCGTCAACTGTACTCACCAAATCTGCTACAGCTTAAAAAAATTCACAATAAATTAAACAGCAGCAGTAACAGAATTAAATGTCTCCTATTATTTTGAAGCCTTTTACATAGTAATGTGTTGAGTTTACTGTAAATCAGCTGATTATCATTCCAGTTTAAAGATAACTCATGCAAACAGCCTGAAATGTTCCTGCAGTTCTATAATGAGCTGCTTGTGTTGCAGATAAGGTGAGCAGTGCTTAAGAGGAATCCAGCACCTATAATAAATGTATTGTGTTATAAGTTTGCTGTTCTGTGAGATGATTGTGCACTGAGCTGCAGTTCACCACAGTTTCATCTGTTCACGATTTCAGCCCGATCTTCAGAAGAAGTCCAGACATGACGAAGTCTCCCATGACCAAATCAGAGCAGCTGCTGAGGATTGATGACCACGACTTCACCATGAGGCCGGCATTCGGCGGTGAGCGACAACTGCTCATGAAGGAGAGATGGACAGACAGATAGATAGATGATAGATAGATAGATATTGATTGATTGATTGATTGACAGATGTTTTTAGCACTATTTTAGAATTTTCCAGAAATGTGTGTTTGATTGAAAACATCTGGATCTCCAGAGAGGATGTGTTCTGCAGTTTACTCTACACTATGAACAGCCAGGAAATGACTAATGTTGAGTTATTAATCATGCAAATGAACTCTTCTTATTTTAATGAAAGAATATTTGACTATAATAAACACACACACACACATGCGTGCGCACACACACACACACACACACACTGCTGTCCAGATGTGAGGAGGCAGTGCTGCGGCTGATCCTGACCCACTTGTGTTTGATGGTGAGCCTAAAATAGGCCACAAACACAGCAGAGATAATCCTGTCTGCTTCAGCGAGAGAGAGAGAGAGAGAGAGAGAGAGAGAGAGAGAGAGACAGACAGAGAGGGAGAGAGAGAGAGAGAGAGAGAGAGAGAGAGAGACAGACAGAGAGGGAGAGAGAGAGAGAGACTCCATCATCATCTTCATCAACATTAAAAATAATTCAAGTTCAAGTTGCTTTATTGGCATGACATTAAGTACAGTATTGCCAAAGCACTGCAAATATGAAACATATTAAAACCATTGAAAAATTAATAGTAATACAGATAAGATATAATGACACACACACACACACAAAACAATACATTTGATAAATATAATAATAATAGTAAAAAGTTTAAATTATTTAAATAAGATACACAAATTTATATTAACCATTTCTTATGGTGTGTAGGGTGTATACATATTTTGCAGCTAGTCTAAATGTCAATTCGTCCTCATTTAAATAAAAAAATGAACTGATCAATGTTTCAAATTGGCGGAAAAATATTCATCTTCATGATAATCTTCATCACAAAAATACATCATCATCATCATCATCGACCACAGCGGAATGAACTGGCAACTATTCCAGCATATAATTTACACAGTGGATGCCCATCCAGCTGTAACCTAGTACTGGGAAACACCCATACACATTCACGCACACACACACTCACACAAACTCAAACACTATGGCCAATTTAGTTAGTAAATTCTCCTATTAGAGTGGGGGAAACTGGTTCACCTGGAGGAAACCCACGCCAACATGGGGAGAACATGCAAACTCCACACAGAAACATCAACTGACCCAGCCGAGACTCAAACCAGTGACCTTCTTGCTGTGAGGTGACAGTGCTGACCACTGAGCCACCATTTCACCTGTACCACCATCATAATTCATCATCATCTTCATCATCACTGATCTTCAGTCTCACAGTCACCCTGTGTGTCCGCAGGTCCGCCGATCCCCGTGGGTGTGGATGTGCAGGTGGAGAGTCTGGACACCATCTCTGAGGTGGACATGGTGAGAGAAGCACAGCAGCAGCAGCAGCATTACTGACACCATCAGCACAGTCATTAAACACCGTCTATCCACAGCTTGTTGTGTTTTCTGATTCTATTTTCCTCCGTTTATTCATGCTTTGATTGACATTAAACAGGATCTTCATCTTTCCTGCTACAGTGTGTAAAAGTGTCTCCTCTGCATGTGTGTGATGGTCTGCAGAGCTCTATAGTGTGTGTGTTGGTGTTGAATATTACGCTACAGAAACCTTGGAGTAAACTGCAGCACATTTCCTGCTATTTTACACTCTCATTCATCTACATATATTACTGCTGATATAACTGCAACAAACCAGTTATTATAGTGGTTGTGTTACTATAGCAACTGTAGAATCACCACAACAGATTGATTACTATAGTTGTTGTGTTACCATAGCAACTGTAGAATCACCACAACAGATTGATTACTATAGTTGTTGTGTTACCATAGCAACTGTAGAATCGCCACAACAGATCAGTTACTATAGTTGTTGTGTTACCATAGCAACTGTAGAATCACCACAACAGATCAGTTACTATAGTTGTTGTGTTACCATAGCAACTGTAGAATCACCACAACAGATCAGTTACTATAGTTGTTGTGTTA
This sequence comes from Danio rerio, assembly GCF_052040795.2. Lineage (NCBI taxonomy): Eukaryota > Metazoa > Chordata > Actinopteri > Cypriniformes > Danionidae > Danio > Danio rerio. The sequence goes on along the minus strand of NC_141037.1, from coordinate 59,273,431 downwards.
CCATAGCAACTGTAGAATCACCACAACAGATCAGTTACTATAGTTGTTGTGTTACCATAGCAACTGTAGAATCACCACAACAGATCGATTACTATAGTTGTTGTTAACACAGCGACTGTCGAATCACCACAGCAGTAGTTTACAGTAGGACGGCTCTAAATCACTGAGTGTTCTCTTGCAGTATTGTTCATGTGAGACAGCACTGCCCTCCACAGGTCAGATGTAATGTTTGTAACTATTATTATTCTGGAGTAAGGAGGAATGTGTGTATTAATCATTCATTAGTATATTGTGGTGTCCCTCGTCATCTCTGATGTTTTAGTAATGTGTGTGTGTGTGTGTGTGTGTGTGTTTGCCGTCAGGACTTCACCATGACTCTATATCTGCGGCATTACTGGAAAGACGAGCGCCTGTCCTTCCCCAGCACCAACAACCAGAGCATGACCTTCGACAGCCGCCTGGTCAAGAAGATCTGGGTGCCCGACATGTTCTTCGTCCACTCCAAAAGATCCTTCATCCACGACACCACAACAGACAACGTGATGCTGCGAGTGTATCCAGACGGAAACGTGCTCTACAGTCTCAGGTGAACACACACACACACACACACACACACTGTACTAGCCCAGATAAAGTCACGTTCTCCTTGTAACAAGCAGCAGAATCTGACATTCACATCCACAGGAAAAACCAGCAGTGTGGAAATCAGCATTACTCAAAAATAAATGATGATGTTTTCCAGAGAGGAAGGAGACTCATTCTGATCATGTTTTGGGGGAACTGTCTCTTGTAAACACAGGTTAGATGTGTATTGCCAGTTTCAGCAGAAGACAGAAATAAATAACACTGAAGCGCAGCTCCGCGGATTACCTTTTACATGAGCAGTCTTTAAGAGGATTATTAACATGTCAGAGATGCCGTCATCTCTGTTCACAACACAGGGGAACAGCAGTGTGAAATATCATTCAGATGCTGACAGTGTATGGATGCTTCCCTGTGATGGGTTGCAGCTGGAAAGAAATCCGCTGCGTAAAAACGTGCTGGATAAGTTGGCGGTTCATTGCACTGTGGCGACCCCAGATTAATAAAGGGACTAAGCCGGCAAGAAAATGAATGAATGAATGCTAAGAGTGTATGTATGCATGCACCCAGTGATGGGTTGCAGCTGGAAGGGCATCCGCTGCATGAAAGTATATGCTGGATAAGTTGGTGGTTCATTCCACTGTGGCGGCCCCAGATTAAAAAAGGGATTAAGCTGGAAAGCACTGAATGAATGATTGAGGCGCAGTGTTTTCATAGACAGAGCTGATGTCAGTCGACAAGACACAGGCAGATTCTGAAAACAGATGAGCACAGCTCTTCACTGATTCAGCTGTGAAATCACCAAAACTGAGCAGGTCAGGAGTATTGCTGAACCTGTGAGTCAGGAGCTGCTTTCAGCATTGAGATGTTTTGTGAATATCAGCTCTGGACTGACCCCTGATGAGTGCTGCTGTGTGTGTTGTGTTGTTATTATAGGGTGACGGTCACTGCGATGTGCAACATGGACCTGAGCCGCTTCCCTCTGGACACACAGACCTGCTCACTGGAGATCGAGAGCTGTACGTACACAGACACACACACACACACACACACACACACACACACACACACACACACACACACACACACACACACACACACACACACACAGGTCATGAGTGTTCAGAGGCAGTGTGTGTGATGAGTGTGTGTTGTGTTCTCAGACGCGTACACTGATGACGATCTCATGCTTTACTGGAAGAAAGGCAACGAGTCTCTGAACACAGACGACAGGATCTCTCTGTCCCAGTTCTTCATCCAGAAGTTCCACACCACCACCAAGCTGGCGTTCTACAGCAGCACAGGTAACACGTCAGCATGTCAGAGTTCATGTGCAGATCCTCCAGTTCAGTCTTCATCCTCCTGCTGTGATTTTGGATCATCAGTGTATACAATGCTTCAGGGAAACACAGAGATGTGCAGACGTTATGGAAAAACCTTTCAGTAGGTGATCATCAATGCTGATCAGAGGATCTGCCGGATATGAATGTGTGTGTGAGGGTTAGTGTGTGTGTGTGTGTGTGTGTGTGTGCTGTGAACACTGCAGAGCTTCAGTGTGTGTGTGTGTTTTGCAGGCTGGTATAATCGGCTCTACATTCACTTCACTCTGCGCCGACACGTCTTCTTCTTCCTGCTGCAAACGTATTTCCCGGCGACGCTGATGGTCATGCTGTCCTGGGTGTCCTTCTGGATCGACCGCAGAGCCGTTCCTGCAAGAGTTCCTCTGGGTAGGACAAACAGCACACCCAAACAATGCCTTTCCTACAGGTGTAGTGTTGTTCCAGTCTAGATGTCCAAACATTGTCAGAGCAAGAAGCATCTTCTAGACGACACACTGGAAATAATACGATGGGAAATGGAAATAGTCAAGCCATGATCCTCCAGTGAAGCGTGTGTGTGTGTGTGTGTGTTCCCGCAGGCATCACCACAGTCCTCACCATGTCCACCATCATCACCGGAGTCAACGCCTCCATGCCCAGAGTCTCCTACATCAAAGCGGTGGACATCTACCTGTGGGTCAGCTTCGTCTTCGTCTTCCTCTCCGTCATCGAGTACGCCGCCGTCAACTACCTGACCACGGTTCAGGAGCGCCGGGAGAGGAAACTCAGGAATCAAGTAAGACTGCTGCATTTATCCCTGATCTCAGGACTGAGGGTGTATTAATGCAGAGATGTGTACACGCACGTGTTCTCCAGATGTTGCAGGTTCATTAAAGCCAAACTCTGAACACTCGATCACATGTAATTGATTATTGGCGAGCGTGACGCGTCTGTGTTTGTGTTGTACCGCTGCAGTTGCCCTGCACGTGTGGAATAGCGAACCCGGACGAGGACATGATGATGACCACCTGCTACAGCGACGTGGACCCCAACACCACGGGCACCTACGGGCTGCCGGAGAACGGCGGGCGGCAGGAGCGGATCCTGGCCCAGCTCAGCCTGTCCGACAGCCAGAGGAACAGCCGGGTCAAGACCACACGCGGATACGTCAACATCTGGATCGACACCCACGCCATAGACAAGTACTCGCGCGTGATCTTTCCAGCCGCGTACTCGCTCTTCAACATCGTGTACTGGTCCATCTACTCATAACCACCGGACGCCGCGCTCGCTCCGCCTTCAGGACGACACGCTGACCTTCAGGTTTCTTTTCTACTGGACTCATCTCTGGGAGATCTGCGTGTAAACGACTCGCTGCTCATCAACAATCCACTCATGCTGGGAAATCAGAGGACGGGTCTGTTAGGGGCCGTTCACACACACGGCGGTTTCCCATGTCAGCACACGCCTGATGGACGTGTGGGATCATTACGCTCACATCGGGGATGAGCGCCTCGTGTTTTAAAGGGCACCAATGATCTACGTCAGCTGTTTGGAAAGAAGCGTGTGCAGGTATCGTGTGTCCACCCTCATATTTTTATAATTTCCTGATGTTAAAATTGGATCCCAGTGATGTTGAAGCCCCATGACAGGCGCATTTGAGGATGTGTGTGATGTTACTGTGCTGTTTGTGTCTGTGGCTCTCCGCTTTATTGCCTCATTCATTCTGTTTCTTTTCAGCTTACTCCCTTTATTCATCAGGGGTCACCACAGCGGAATGAACCGCCAACTTATCCAGCACATATTCTATGCAGCAGATGCTCTTCCAGCTGCAACCCAACACTGGAAAACACCCACACACACACACACACATACACTTTTAGGTTAGTTTAGTTGATCGGTTCCTCTATAGCGCATGTGTTTGGGCTGTGGGGGAAACTGGAGGAAACCCACGCCAACACGGGGAGAACATGCAAACTCCACACAACCGAGTCTCAAACCAATGACCTTCTGGCTGTGAGGCGATCGTGCTACCCACTGCGCCACCGTGACATTTTATCATGTGTACCATTTCAAGTTCTAACAGAATGATTATTTATTTTTCCCCAAAGATTGGACTGAACGGTTTTGAAGGCTTGAGTCCTCAGAGCTGGGCTGACCTGCTGTTCAGTGTTTGATGATCCTGTAACTCACGGATGATCCTGTAATTCACACGGGGCTTCAGCGTCAACATTTGATGGAGGGCGTGTTTGAAGATGAGGCTGACATGATCGTCTTAGCAGCGTCAGCCAATGAAATTAATCCACAATCAGCTACTGTCTGAGCTGGGGTATTTGCATAAAGCGATCTGATTGGCTGACGCTTCCATTGATGCTTGAAGAGTTGAGAAATTCCCAACTTGAATTGGTGCTGATGGATCCACAATGTGAGTGTGAATGAGTGTGTATGGGTGTTTTCCAGTACTGGGTTGCAGCGGAAAGGGCATCCACTGTGTAAACCATATACTGGATAAGTTGGTGGTTCATTCCGCTGTGGTGACCCCTGATGAATAAGTGACTAAGCTAAAGGTAAATGAATGAATGACTATTGTTTAGAGGTGAAAACCCTGTTACTATATTGTAATTTCACGTGCAGCTTTTACTACAGCGACCCCAGCATCAGTAACCATCGACTATTTAAACCAACGCATATTTGAAGCATTATTTTTGCGTTGATTATCAGTGAAATACGACTCTGTGTAGTAAACTTGCTCCATCTAAACACACATGCTGGAGCTTTACTAGACCCGCTGTCCTGACATTTGATCCTACCCTTCAGATTATGCTGCCAACACTGTATTTGAATGGTTCTGAGGTTAGGATTGGGGAGGTTTTGTCACAATATTCCACATTAATATTTACTATAAATCATTATATTACAATATTTGGTAAGACGGCAGGCCAGATAGACCGTCAGGCCAACAAGAAATGTCCCAGTGCTCCCTATGGCCAGTCTGCCGCTGGCCATGACGGCTACTCTGGGATCTCCACAGAAATGCAGCACCGTTCACTCATATTTCCCAAACGTTATTATTGTGCAAACATTATGGGAATGATTTTTACCTTTTAAATGTAATATTTAAAAATAGTAGAATAACGTTATGCTGAAACACTACTATGAATGAATGAATGAATGTTTTTTTGTTCGTAACTTTGGAGAACGTTGCTGAGACGTTGTGAGAATGTTATCTGGGTAACGTCTCCTCTACAGTTTTACTGCATGACATTTCTTTATTTATTTATGTAAATATATGCACACTGTAAAAAATAAAAGGTTGAGTAAACTTAAAATTTTAAAGCAACCGGCTGCAAAGAAATTTTGAGTTTACTCAACTTCAGTGGTTGAAGTTGTGCAAATTATTTTTTTAAGTTGACTGAAATGGCTGGTTTAAGTCATGACAACTTTCAAGCCTAAGTTCATCTAACTTGTCATTATGAGTTTGCCTAAAATTAAACAGGGGTTGAGTAAACTGTAATAAATGAGTTGGCACAACTTACAGAAGTTCAGTTAACTCAAAGCTGTGCAGCTGGTTGCCTTAATTTTTTAAGCTGATTTAATCTTTTTCTTTTAATTCATAATTTTATGGAAATCTTATATCTGTGCTTCTCAAACAAATACCTGTATGACTCTGAGTATGAAGTTAAGAGATTACAAAACACACTATAAAACACAATATCAAAGAATATATTTATTGACAATTCTGCAAACAGCTTTCTGTCCAAATGAAATGTACTGCAGTCCAGAGAAGGAAAAGAGGCAACAAAAAGGTAAATCCTCAAATCCTGTATTGCCTTTTAAGTGCTCGAGTTAAGCAAAAGAAATATTTCAAAAGCTTGCACTATCAACATTTTCTTCAAAGTGCAAGAGTAATTAGTTTTGTCACGATATTTTAATTTTGTTACCCATCAGTTCTATAATTTTAAAAACGTCCATTTCCTGCTAACATTTGAGCGTTGTTGACCATGTTTTAAACACTGTTATATTGTCATTGTGTTCACATGCTCAACAGAAAACACTGATTGGGCGTGAAGATCATCAGTTCACCAAACTCACTGCTGTTTACTGAGTGTAACCACAGACACAGGGACACTTAAGAATTTCACATTGATCAACTGCTCTGTGTATAAGCTGACACAAGTGTTACGCTGATGGATCGACTATGCGACGTTTTGAAACACTCCAGTTTGTGTGTGTGTGTGTGTGTGTGTGTGTGTGTGTGTGTGTGTGTGTGTGTGTGTGTGTGTGTGTGTGTGTGTGTGTGTGTGTGTGTGTGTGTGTGTGTGTGTGTGTGTGTGTCTGTGTTTGCACTCCATGAACATCAGTGAAGAGCAGTGAAATGGTGAACTTCTCAGCCAATCACAGTCATTTATGTTGAGCGCTTGAACACAACAGCCAATCAATCAATTGGTGGGAAATGGATGTTTTTAAAATTTGAAAATGTAAAATCAAAACTGAATTTAAGTTTGGTGACAACACCAGAGTAACACAATTTCAGTGTACAAACCAATGCATTTAGTTTTTGAAAGACTGGACTCTTGCTGAGCACTGAGGATCAAGACCAATAAACACTTTCTGAATAGTGTCAAAGATGTGTTTCAGTTCTTTGGGGTAGTTCATAATGAGGAAATTAATCAAACCAAAGAGGAGAACAGCAGCTGTCGGAAGATCTTTTCCAGCACGATTTGCTCTTCCAGAAGCACAGACAGGCACCTTACATTTGGGTTGGTCTGAAGAGTGGCAACATCATCTTCAACAGTGCTAAGGATGTCCATCTCCATCTCTTTTGTGCAAATATCTTCTGGCTCTGTGTCCTGCAGTAAACAAAAACATAAAAAGAGGATGAAAAACTATTTTTACTGCTAAATCACAAACATCTCCAAAAAGCAAGGTAAAAAAAGCAAAGGCAAAGCAACTTAATTTGGAAACTGAAGGTAGTAATGTCAGTAACACAGTCATTTATATACCTTCTATTTATAAAACTTTTCAGGTAACACTTTTATAATAATGAATCATTTATTAAGCATTAGCAAATAGTGAATTGATTATCCGTTTAAGCATCAACTCTACATGAATAAACATTAGTAAGCTATTTAATAAGTACTAGTATCTAATAAATAAGTACTAGTATCTATTAAATAGGTAGTAGCATCTCAGTAATAGGTACTAGTACCTAATGATTAACTACTAGTAGATAAAAATATGCACTAGTCACAGCTGGAATACATACTAGTCAAAACTGAATAGTTGATATCTCAATTAGAGATCCCATAGAAATGAATGGGAAAAATTTTAATTCATTACGAGTAACAACAGAATAGTTACTAGTCACTATTAAAATAAGTACTAGTAACTAATAAATAAGAACTAGTATCTATTTAATAAGTACTAGTATCTAATAAATAAGTACTAGTAACTAATAAATAAGTACTAGTAACTAATAAAAAAGTACTAGTATCTATTTAATAAGTACTAGTAACTAATAAATAAGTACTAGTAACTAATAAATAAGTACTAGTATCTATTTAATAAGTACTAGTATCTAATAAATAAGTACTAGTAACTAATAAAAAAGTACTAGTATCTATTTAATAAGTACTAGTAACTAATAAATAAGTACTAGTAACTAATAAATAAGTACTAGTATCTATTTAATAAGTACTAGTATCTAATAAATAAGTACTAGTATCTATTTAATAAGTACTAGTAACTAATAAATAAGTACTAGTATCTATTTAATAAGTACTAGTATCTAATAAATAAGTACTAGTAACTAATAAATAAGAACTAGTATCTATTTAATAAGTACTAGTAACTAATAAATAAGTACTAGTAACTAATAAATAAGTACTAGTAACAGGGTTAACAATACAGTGGTGACCGGCCGCTCAGATATGTCTGTTTGCAACAACAATATTTCACTACATTTCCCTCCAGTTTAAGAAGCAAATGAACGTTAAACAGTCCTTCAAATGAAGCAAACTTCACAGGTGGCTAGCTTGTTAGCCCGAGCTTGTCAGAAATGATCTTCACACGATGTAACATTTTACTTTAGATTTGCACGCTATTTAGATTAATTTTGATAATAAAGCTAAAACAAAGCTTACCTGAATCAGGAGATGGCAGCTGCTGCTGGTGAGAGGACACCTCGTGCAAAATGGCACCCGAAGACAGACTGAGCATGTGCAAAGGCGGGAAGTAGATGATCCAGTGAAGAACTCAAAATGTAAAGTCTGCTCAACTTAAGTATTTACTTTCATTGAACAAACCAGTTTTAAACCTTCAGTTAACTCATTTTTAAAAGTAAACTCAACACTGAGCTCAAAATATGTCCACCCAACTTACAATTTTGATTTGAGTTAGCAATGTGCAAGTTGGATTTTTTACAGTGCAGACATTCTAGTCAGCAAGTGACCAAACTGATAGTAAAACTGTAGTGTACATGTTGGTTATGTGGAGACTCTCTGTGTACATGTACTCTAGTCTCTCACTTCATATTAAGCAAGACTCGCGGTTACAGTAATCGAACAGTATATCAATCTCTGTGTGATCTATTATTCAGGCATGGTGAAACCGTTATAGCACTACAGCGTCTATATTTACTGCTAATGTAAGTGTTTATATGATGAATATGTCATGTTATAGAGAGTGGAGAGTTTATTTTGATCTGTGTCCAGCAGAGGGAACCGCTCATCACCCATACTGTAGGATTCAGCATTGTGCATTACTCTTCTGAACATCTGGAGGATTCTGAAGCGTTTAATCCTTCTGGAATATACATGAGCTTTGTTTTGTTGTCTCTAGTCTAGTAATCTCTGGTAATCTACAGCGGATCGTGCCATTTTCCAGGAGAGATCAACATCTATAAACTCTCCTTACTGTACTTTATCATGCACACATGTTCATCATGTGTGTCATCTCTCCCGTGTTTTAACTCATCGTTTACACTTCTATGATGATGCCCAAAACTCATATAGCACACCCTCATACACTCTGAGAATCTGAACTGTTCTTAAGTCTGTCATTTTACACGAATAAACTCTTTTCTTAAGTTTGTTGTTTCAGTTAATAGTAATAGTTGCTGAACAGTCAGACCAGACTCCCCCTGCACGTTATCACCCTGAGCACTGATCAGCTTCACACCAGCCCCGCATCACCGCTGATCAACACAGCTCCATGAGGAATGCACTCTCACTTCACTCTGTGCAGTTGCATCCATTCCAGGCCCTGGCGGACACATTAAAGCAGATGCTAGCCTGGATGGTTAGATTTGCCGTGTTGACTCCATCTCACAATCACAAACCCCTGCTAGCACTGCCCGGGCTTCCTGCCCTGCCAGCTCTTGTATTGGTTGCTCTGGTTTCCCCTTCTGGTTCCTGTGTGTGAGTCTGAGTTCCCCACTATCTGCCACAGCCCGATCCACGATCCCCACGCCAAGCTAAACCCCTCTGCCTGCCCGTGTCTGGTCTGGGGTCTATATCCCTAACCCCTTACCCAGTTGAACATGAATGAGGGAAGTGGAAATGCGATACCTTTCACATGAATTCAACACATCTCAAAATGTTGACACACAAATGAAGGCATAACAAGTCAAAACTAATTATTAAACTGTTACCTGAAGGCTTCGTCTTGATCAACAGGAGGACGATCTCCCAGATGAGAAACACACAGTGATTATTGAGTGTTTGCAGGACTCGTTTGCTTTCTCGTTGACTTTTCTACAGATATCCTAAAAGAAAACGGCGATTTCAAGTCTGCAAATGCCTTCACCTGCTGTAATGTTGTAAAGTATTGTGTCTGAGCTACAGATGAACAGCGTACACTGAACATGACAGCTCTGCACATGGTAATGTCTGCCGTGATTCTTCATCTGCGGTGTGAGCGAGTCACAAACGAAACCAACATCAGTCTCATTGTTCAGCTGTGTAGGCAATTTATTGTACATTTCATTTCGAGTGTGAGTGTGTATCATAGACATTCCAGTGCTGTGACAGTCAAAGTGAACTCACAGAAATAAGAAACGCATGTCAAACACACACACACACGCTTCATTAATAACACGGCAGGATGATTCCTCTAATGACCGGATGATGACCGGCCACGAGTGTAAGAACAGTAACAGCACCAGCATCAGCGTCTCTGTCACGAGTCTAGTGTGCACTTCATAGTGCACCACGTTTGGCTGCAGTGTGTGTATATAGGTATGTGTGTGTGTGTGTGTGTGTGTGGGCAGAATATACGACCTAACAACTTCATCCTGAAGCTCTAATAAAACAGACTGAAGCCCGAACAGCACACATGTAGAGTCCACATGGAATTATCCTCAGACGTTATTTCTCAGGTCGATAACAATTACTTGAAGAGGGTGTTCATAAGGTGGTCACGACACGTGTCGAGAATATTAAGTGTCAGTTATGTCACTTTAAATGCAAATATGACATTGTTTGACATGACTTGTCATAAACCTGACATAAACATGATTGTCATGAGGCCACTTTAACTCTGTCATTTTTCTGATCACTTCTCTTTGCAGGTGGAGGTGGTGTGGTGGAGCAGTGGTCAGCACTGTCGCCTCACAGCAAGAAGGTCTCTGGTTTGAGTCTCAGCTGGGTCAGTTGGTGTTTCTGTGTGGAGTTTGCATGTTCTCCCCGTGTTGGCGTGGGTTTCCTCCGGGTGCTCCGGTTTCCCCCACAGTCCAAACACATGCGCTATAGGGGAACTGATCAACTACACTGGCCGTAGTGTATGAGTGTGTGTGAGAATGAGGGTGTATGGGTGTTCCCCAGTACTGGGTTGCAGCTGGAAGGGCACCTGCTTCGTAAAACATTTTGTGTAATAGTTGGCGGTTCATTCGGCTGTGGCGACCCCTGATAAATAAAGGGTCTGAGCTGGAGGAGAATGAATGAATGAAACTGTCAGTTTATAACAGCGTTATTAATATTAATCACAAATTCAGTTTGTACCATTGCAGATGTCAAGATAAACACATCTGTTATACCTTTGTAATTTGAATGGCTTTATGAAAATCATGTTTATGACGGATTTATGGCAAGATATGTTGTCTTGGTAATGTCATAAATCTGTCATAAACATGATTTCCATGAAGCCATTGAAACTGTCTTCACTATATAAGAGTTATTATTTGGTAATGTCAAATTATCTCAAGTTATCAAGTCCTCTATCAAACTAATCTCAGCATTTCACATGACATAACTGAGCCAATTAAACCTAGTAAGAGTTGTAGAAAATCTCTTCATATTCATGATGTGTCAGGATTATAGTTCATGACAGCCTTATGAACACCTCTTCAGGTGTAGTGATACCCTCAGGTCCAACAGCACAGAGAAAATCAGTGTCTGACCTGTGTCTGAGCAGCAAGAGCAGGGCACTGCATGATCAAATGTATTTCTGCAGGGGAGGATGGAACGGGCTTCATGTGTCTGTCATATTGACGTGCGTGTAGTGTAGTGTGTGTGTAGTGTGTGTTTGAGCAAGTCTTTCAAGTGCTTTTAAAACAATCAAGGATCTAAAAATGAAAAATGCCTTCACACATCTACTGAACCCTGTACACTGATCCACAACATCACTGACGTCAGTGCTGAACCCTGCACAAACACCAGACGGTCACTAGAAAGAGGAAACCACGGACTCAACTCACCGCTCACATCCGGCCAAATCTGACCAGCTCAGTTGAGGAGGTGGAGATGAGGAGCTGCTCGTCATGAACCACACATGAACACCATGCGCTGATGTCTGAACATTACCAAATGAAGATCCAGCTACAGTCTTGCTTTCTGCTCATATCAATACACAATATAACTACAGAGAGGTCGAGCTTTAAATAGGACAATTCTGGAAACGAATGATGCTAATGGTCTAATCTGATTCAATGATCTATGCTAAGCTAAGCTAAAAGTGCTCCTGCCAGACGTGGAGATAGGCTGAATGGATTAAAACTGTGTAAAACTCAACTAATTCACTCTGTTGGAGCTGTAAAACGAGCATATTTCCAATTATTATTGGAGTGTCCTTTAAATATCTGTCAGTGGCCAAATGTAAGCCAATTTAAATCTTTTGGTAATTAAGCCTTTAAAGTCCACGTGGAGAGCAAGTTGCTGACGCTGTCATTTCAGTACTATGGTGAATTTAACGAATGTTGAGTAGGGGGCGGGATTATGTAATGGTTGGTTGGTTGCTGTTGGCAGTGTTGTTAGTGAGGCCAGCAGGGGGTGGGTGTGTGTGGGTCCTAATGCCCCAGTATAGTGAAGGGGACACTGCACTGTCAGTGAGCGCCGTCTTTCAGATGAGACGTTAAACTGAGGTCTCGACTCTCTGTGCTCACTAAAAATCCCAGGATGTCCTTGGAGTAGGGCAGGGGTGTTCAAACTTGGTCCCGGAGGGCTGGTGTCCTGCAAAGCTTAGTTCCAACCCCAATTAGACACACCTGAACCAGCCAATCAAGCTCTTTCTAGGTTTTGTAGTAACTTTCAGGTATGTGTGTAGGACACCGGCCCTCCAGGACCGTTTGGGCACCCCTGGAGTACGGGTTTAACCCCGGCATCCTGACCAAATTAGCCCACTGGCCTCTGTCCATCGTCTTTACCATCCCCATATCATAACTGACTTCATCGCTCTGTCTCCTCTTCCTCTCCACCAATCAGCTGGTGTGCGGTCTGGCCCAATATGGCTGCCGTCATGTCATCCAGGTGGATGCTGCACACTGGTGGTGGATGAGGAGACAATGTGTACAGAAATGTACAGAATTATCATCAGTATTGTCATTATTATAACTAAAGCAAATTCAGTGGATTAAGACTAACAATGCTCACTAGCTAGCAAACAAACAATGTAAATGTAGATTTCACGCAGACTTTAACTACATCATTCAGAAAACAAGACTCTAGATGTTGAGCTCCTCCTGTATCTTCATTTAAGTGCTTGTACCGGAAGACAAAAGCCTAAAGAAGAGTCAAATCTGATCAAAGGCACAGTAAACGGACTACATTAGTGTCTAGTAGAGTTAAAGGTTAACTGCGCTGTATTTACAGAATACACGTGACGACAAGCGTGATGCAGAAATCAATATAGAGATGATGCACTGTTCATGACGCGTCTACTCCACTCAAGGAGAAGTGTGTTCATGTCTACCCTAGGAAGTGAGCACATTCTCTGTGAAACCCCATGCCTTTCCAGTCCGTCTTGTGGGTGTTGCTGAATCTCTCACACCCTGATCTGGTACCCGTTCACATCCGCTGCGGGTCCTGCTGATGCGGGCCGCTTCTCTACTGATGGCCTGTGAAAATAACACTGACTGAGGACACAGTTGGGTGTCTGAAAGCGATCTGTGCTGTGAATAATACAACCCATTCTGGATATGCACCCCTGTATACATTTCTGGAGAGCGCCAAATACGTCTCAGGAGCTACGCTTTTTGCAGTTTTTGCTTTCGTGAATCCACCAGAGGACGCTGTCGACTGACTGACCCATCAACAGACCCACCCTCCTCCTTCCCTAAACCCAACCAACAGTGTTTTCAGAAAAATAGATTCATTTCAGGTTTCACCATGTCTGCACCCTGTTATTTACACGTTTATTTTATTTTTTGCTCTTTGTCTTACCTGCTATCTGCAATCATTCTTCACCAGAATCGAACCCTGTGCCACTGGACAAACTGTTGACAGTGGGAAAGCCGTCCATATGGAGGTAAGCGGTCAGCTGGTGGCGTGTAAATGAAGGCATCATAGCGCCCCGCAGTGTTCACTTTTGAGATGAAATGCAGCCATACGTACATCTGGCTACATAACTGGTGCTCTCCAGAAATGTATATCGGGGTATGTTTTCAGAATGAGCCTGTGTTGGAATAAGCTGTGCGTACCGTCTGTCGCTCTGGCTGTTCTTGCGCATTGGGCTGCCCGGGTTCCTCAGAGGAGAACCAACATCCTTCTTTCTGTCTTTAGAGGGCGACGGCGGAGCTGCTTTACCAATCTGAAACACACACACACCTCTGGGATAAACACAGCGCACGATACTGTGAGGCCTTCAGTGCTTGTTTTATAATCCAGCACTAGTTTTACTGAGCACACACACTCCTCTGCACAGTGCTGTAGATACAAACATACAAACAAAACAACAGAAAATAAACTGTGGTGTGTGATAAGATGAGACTGACAGAAGGAGAACGTGCCGAACTACTGAACTGTGTTTAATGCTCTCTGTAAAGGCTGCTGTGGTTAGGGCAGTTTAAAGATGGAGACTGAAGCCTCCTGCAGTGCTCAGGGGTGAGTTTCTCACAGTCTTCAACAGAGAGAGTAAATCTTGATGATCCTGTGGGTCTATCAAACCTGAGCTGTATTCTGTATTCTCTATTGGATTCGGATCAGGTGTTTGGCTGGGCCATTCTACAGCTTAATTTTCTTTCTCTGAAAGCGTCTGAGAGTCTCCTCGGCTGTGTTCTGTCTCATCGTCTTGCTGAAATGTCTTGATCTTCATCCTCCTGCTGGTGTAGATGTTGGACTGAAGCAGCTGATCTTCATGTACACTGAGAGGCTTTGCTGAAGAACTGCTGAGAGATTTCAGCTGCTGTCTGGGCTTTCCCTGCACAACTACACCTGCCTTTCTTCATGTGTTCAACACTTTTCTCCACATTTATTTCATTTTATTATGCAGAACTTCATTTGTACACTAATTAGATCTGTTTTCCTTTTCTTGATGTCTTTGGTTGTTAATGACATCCGGTGAGACATTTCAAGTGAAACACCACCTTTAGTGATATGTGTTCTGTGGAAAATGATCACCTTTCCAATACTTATGTTATGTTAATCAGGATTAATGTGTATTACCTTGAGCCTCATGTCCCGCGTGTGCCTCTCCAGCTCTTTCCTCAGCTCTTCTCTGGTCAGTTTATCTACATCCAGCACCGAATGCTTCCACTCGATCTGCTCTACGCTGTGTGGGTCGTGGGACACGTAATGGCCGATCCTGACCCTGCAGAGCGTGTGCCAGTGGCCGCGGTACGCCTCCTGGAAGTCCAGCAGCAGGTCGCTCAGTGTTTTGTACTGCAGTGATTTGTACATCAGGTCCTGGCGGCGGCTGATGCCCAGAGCGCCGAAGCGCCCGCCGCTGTGAACGCCCAGCACGATGTGACGGAAGTGACTCCCTGAGAACTGAGTTTTAAAGCTGAGAGGAAAGCGCTCCACGCTCGGCATGCTGTTGGTGAGGTAACTGAGCCATCGCAAGAGTTAAGGGAGGCACCGGGAAACAGCTGTACATGATCAGCAGGTACAGGGGAAGGTGCTGCATGTGCGTCTTCTAAAGCATCAAACACTATAATATATTAGCAGATAACTCTTAAAAGAACAATGGAGTAAACTATTCCAGCATATGTTTTACACAGCGGATTCCCTTCCAGATGCAACCCAGTACTGGGGAACACCCATACACACTCATTCTCACACACACTCATACACTATGGCCAGTGTAGTTGATCAGTTCCCCTATAGTGCATGTGTTTGGACTGAAACCGGAGCACCCGGAGAAAACCCACACCAACACAGGGAGAACATGCAAACTCCACACAGAAACACCAACTGAGGCTCGAACCTGCGACCTTCCTGCGGTGAGGCCACAGTGAGAGGTCTCTACATGTGTCTTAGGAATGCAGTCATCTTCCTCCTGTTGATCTAGCTCAGTCTTACTCTGACAGCACTACATGACCATTAGGCATCACCACAGAGCACTTTTCTGGCCCTCAGAGTCGATAATCTGTCCAAGCTCTTAATGCTGTACATCTTCAGGACACCCGAAGAGTGCTGCTGCTGCCAATAACCCTCCTCCTGTCCCTAAGATGACTTGCAGAAACAGACATCAACAGCAGAGCCGTCTCAAACCCTGCAGACATTGAA
Source organism: Danio rerio (assembly GCF_052040795.2). Classification (NCBI taxonomy): domain Eukaryota; kingdom Metazoa; phylum Chordata; class Actinopteri; order Cypriniformes; family Danionidae; genus Danio; species Danio rerio. The sequence goes on along the minus strand of NC_141037.1, from coordinate 59,257,593 downwards.
CATTTGTTCAGGATTCACCACAGCGCAAACACAAACTGCCTTTATAATCTAGCACAGTGGCTTAGTGGTGTCACACTGTGGCCTCACAGCAAGAAGGTCGCTGGTTTGAGTCTCGGCTGGGTCAGTTGGTGTTTCTGTGTGGAGTTTGCATGTTCTCCCCGTGTTGGTGTGTGTTTCCTCCGGGTGCTCCGGTTTCAGTCCAAACACATGCGCTATAGGGGAACTGATCAACTACACTGGCCATAGTGAATGAGTGTGTATGTGTGTTTCCCAGTACTGGGTTGCAGCTGGAAGGGCATCCGCTGCGTAAAACATATGCTGGAATAGTTGGCGGTTCATTCCGCTGTGGTGACCCCAGTTGAATAAAGGAACTAAGCTGAAGGAGGATGACTGAATCTAGAGATGTTGTTGATGAGCGTGTGCTGCAGATGCGGTGGTTCTCTTGGGCAGATCAGGGAATTGCACTGACACATGTAAAGAAGCATTGAGATGTTCTAAATCCTGTGTGAAAGGGGAACTGGTAACTGTACTACGGTGTGCCTCAGGGCTCTGTATTAGGCAGTTTAAAAGTACTCGCTTCCTAAGATTGATCTACCAGTGTGATGCTAAGGGAAGCTCTATGTATACTCTATAGGAGACAGCAGGGGAAGGACATCATCACAGCTGCATGAGGACGATTGTGAAAACATTTTTAATCTACTTCAAGCGTTGACTCCAGCAGAGGAGATGTTCATCATGTTTGTGATGGTTATTTTGTGGTGACAGCAGTTTGCCTTTGTTTAGTTCACACTAACACAGGGGTTTCCAGAACTAGGTCTTGTAGTCTTAGTTTACTACAGTACATGTGCCTGACATGTGCTCAGTGTTTTCCTCCTCCCGCCCTGACGCTGAGAGTAACCCTAACTAGCTGTCAAACTGGATCTGTGTCCCTCATCACGTCAGTCTGATCTGAGCAGCACATTTCACTGCAGATTTGTGCGAAGACAGATGAATGAAGCAGAAGCTCTCGAGTTAAGCAGACTACATATATAAGCAGTTCCAGACTTGAGAACAGCGCTGGAGTCAGGCTGTTCATATCATCACGGATCAGCGGAGTCCTCAGTAAAGGATACATTCCAAGGATTACAGCCTCCAAACACTTGATTGGCAGAGATTCTCTGGTCATTTCCTTGGCAATGTCCATTAATCTGAGGAGCACACGGCAGTGGACAATCAACATCACACACATGAAGAGCAGAGCGCCTAAATACACACTTTCCTTAGGGAATGTTCAGCTCCTTTAGCTTTATGCTGGAGATAAACAGGTTTTATAATTCTGCCAGAAGATATAGAGTCTCATTATGCAGATATATATAGAGCGATATTCATATTATCTTTTCAATTAAACGGATTAATGAGCAATTACGGTGAGGTGGTTAAGAGAATAAGATCCCTGACTGGCCTAACAGAGGGTGAAGGGTGCACATTGTGTGTTGAATGATCGTCATAATGCACCTGTATTTACATTAGGATGTGTTTTAGCATTAGGGTCTTTAATGAGTGTGTCATATGTAGAGCAGAACAACACATCTCTCCTAACGGGGACAATGAGTTTAACCTTGCACCTTGATTTGGATCTGCATTATTCTGCTTTTATCAGTTATTCTAGTATGCTTCTGTGTTACTCTGAGCCGTTACAGACATCTCTGCTCATCACTGGGAACTGATATTGAATGCATCTAATGTCATTATTTAGGGCAGATTGTCATCACTGCTTCCTGGCTCTTCATTAATTAGGCCGGTTATTGAATGATACAAGCCCGATATACTGTATAATCCTCTGTTGTTCACAGTGTTTACATGAGACAGCTTTCAGAATACCAGCTCAACACTGAACACCCCGTCATCATTTACTCACGCTTCACTTGCATTCTTTCTTCTGTTGAACACAAGAGGAGATATTTAGAAAAATGTTTGGAAACATGTAACCATTGACTTCCACAGTGTTTGCTTTAGTCAGTGGTTTCCAGCATTCCTCTAAATATCTTCTTTAGTGTTAAACAGAAGAATCTCATAAAGGTTTGGAAACACTTGAGGGAGAGTGAGGTGTACTATCTCTTTAACACTTTACAGGAGGAAGGAGTTGATAAGACCTTTATAATCATCAGGAGATGTTATGCATGTTCATGACAACTGTTATTAAGTGTCTTTCGCTCAGTTAGGACATTTTAAACGCAAACATGACATTGTTTGAGATGTTGTTGTTATTATGGCAGCTTGACGTTACCAAGACAACATAATGCGTCATAAATCTGTCATAAACATGAAAGCCACCAGACCGGTATATTATGTCAGAAATCTCATAAGAGCGTAATTAATGTTTGACCTCTGCAGATGTACTGAATTAGTCATTATAGACAGTCAGAATTATTCACTCTCTTTGTATTTTGTTATTTTTTAAACATCTTCTGGAGAAAGTCTGATTAGTTTTATTTGGGCTAGAGTAAAAGCAGTGTTTAATAGTGTTAAAGTCATGTTAAGCTCAATATTATTGACCCCTTTAGCAATATTAGTGTTGGATTGTCTCCAGAACAAACCACTGTTATACAATGACTTGCCTAATTACCCTAACTTTACCCTGATTACCCTAGTGAAGCCTTTACATGTCACTGTAAGCTGAACACTAGTGTCTTGAAGAATATCTAGTCTAATATTATGTGCTGTCATCATGGAGGAGAGGAACACATCAGCTGTTAGAGATGAGTTATGAACACTGTTCTGATGAGAGATGTGGGCTAATAATTCAGACTTCATCTACATTTATATCTATGGCTGTGTTCTGTTCTACTCCTGTGTGTCAGGTGTTGGATCTGAGGCTTTGCATTAGAGGAGCAGATGGTCTTACGCTGTGAGCGGCCGGCTCTTCTTGATCTCGAAGAACTGTGTTCCAGTGTGATTGTATCTGAGACACCATGTTAAGCACAAACACACTGCCTGCCAATGGAGAAGCGCGCTCACATGGGACGGCATATCCCAGCACACACAGCGTCTCACTGTTCTTGACATTAGCAGAGGTTTGGGTTGTCATCTTCTGCTCTGCGCTTTTATTTCCATCTGCCTACACTGAGCCCAAACCCTGACAGAAGCTCAAAGCAGGACGATCACGCTTAATCAGGGCTGAATTCCATCCATTCTGCCTTACAGAGCATGCTGATCTCAGACAGCTTAAATGTTGATTTTCAACATCAGCTAGACAGAAACAGAGGAAGACACAGCTGAAAGGATACTGCAAGTCCCTGATGTATTTCTGTATGGCTTCCAGGCGGTGGGCAATACTGATGCTGGGCTGGAATGTAGGCACACTTGGTACTGGAATCTGCAGAGCGACATCAACAGGATTTAATCAGGCTTAATCATGTTTCCTTTCATCATTATGAGAATATATTTCACACAATAGTAAAGTTCAGTGAACGTCATTCTAACAATGTTTAGTTTGTCTAATTTAACAACCATAACGTGTGAGCTGGTCTTCAAGCATCATCAGTAATGGTGCAGCTGAACTCGCTGAATAATGACCACATGCATCTGATTCAGTCAGTCTACAAGGGCCAGTTCACCCAAACATTATTGGTGACATGACTATTTAGATTCAAACTAGTCAGTGGACGACTTTAGCTGTTGATCTACAGGTAAACTCGTCTACTTACTATTTAACAGGTAAATTCATTTACTCACTAGTCAACAGGTCAACTCATCTACTCACTAGCCAACTCATCTACTCACTAGCCAACTCATCTACTCACTAGTCAACTCATCTACTCACTAGCCAACTCATCTACTCACTAGCCAACTCATCTACTCACTAGTCAACTCATCTACTCAGTAGCCAACTCATCTACTCACTAGCCAACTCATCTACTCACTAGTCAACTCATCTACTCACTAATCAACTCATCTACTCACTAGTCAACTCATCTACTCACTAGTCAACTCATCTACTCACTAATCAACTCATCTACTCACTAGTCAACTCATCTACTCACTAGTCAACTCATCTACTCACTAGTCAACTCATCTACTCACTAATCAACTCATCTACTCACTAGTCAACTCATCTACTCACTAGTCAACTCATCTACTCACTAGTCAACTCATCTACTCACTAATCAACTCATCTACTCACTAGTCAACTCATCTACTCACTAATCAACTCATCTACTCACTAGTCAACTCATCTACTCACTAGTCAACTCATCTACTCACTAGTCAACTCATCTACTCACTAATCAACTCATCTACTCACTGGTCAACTCATCTACTCACTAATCAACTCATCTACTCACTAATCAACTCATCTACTCACTAATCAACTCATCTACTCACTAATCAACTCATCTACTCACTAATCAACTCATCTACTCACTGGTCAACTCATCTACTCACTAATCAACTCATCTACTCACTAATCAACTCATCTACTCACTGGTCAACTCATCTACTCACTAATCAACTCATCTACTCACTAATCAACTCATCTACTCACTAATCAACTCATCTACTCACTGGTCAACTCATCTACTCACTAGTCAACTCATCTACTCACTAATCAACTCATCTACTCACTGGTCAACTCATCTACTCACTAGTCAACTCATCTACTCACTAATCAACTCATCTACTCACTAGTCAACTCATCTACTCACTAGTCAACTCATCTACTCACTAATCAACTCATCTACTCGCTAGTCAACTCATCTACTCACTAATCAACTCATCTACTCACTAGTCAACTCATCTACTCACTAGTCAACTCATCTACTCACTAATCAACTCATCTACTCACTAGTCAACTCATCTACTCACTAGTCAACTCATCTACTCACTAATCAACTCATCTACTCACTAGTCAACTCATCTACTCACTAGTCAACTCATCTACTCACTAGTCAACTCATCTACTCACTAATCAACTCATCTACTCACTGGTCAACTCATCTACTCACTAGTCAACTCATCTACTCACTAATCAACTCATCTACTCACTAGTCAACTCATCTACTCACTAGTCAACTCATCTACTCACTAGTCAACTCATCTACTCACTAGTCAACTCATCTATCCACTAGTCAACTCATCTACTCACTAGTCAACTCATCTACTCACTAGTCAACTCATCTACCCACTAGTCAACTCATCTACTCACTAGTCAACTCATCTACTCACTAGCCTACTCACTAGTCAACTCATCTACTCACTAATCAACTCATCTACTCACTAGTCAACTCATCTACTCACTAATCAACTCATCTACTCACTAGCCTACTCACTAGTCAACTCATCTACTCACTAGTCAACTCATCTACTCACTAGTCAACTCATCTACCCACTAGTCAACTCATCTACTCACTAGTCAATTCATCTACTCACTAGCCTACTCACTAGTCAACTCATCTACTCACTAGTCAACTCATCTACTCACTAGCCTACTCACTAGTCAACTCATCTACTCACTAGTCAACTCATCTACTCACTAGCCAACTCATCTACTAACTAGTCAACAGGTCAACTCATCTACTCACTAGCCAACTTATCTACTCACTAGCCTACTCACTAGTCAACTCATCTACCCACTAGTCAACTCATCTACTCACTAGTCAACTCATCTACTCACGAGCCTACTCACTAGTCAACTCATCTACTCACTAGTCAACTCATCTACTCACTATTCAACTCATCTACTCACTAGCCAACTCATCTGCTCACTAGTCAACTCATCTATCCACTAGTCAACTCATCTACTCACTAGTCAACTCATCTACTCACTAGTCAACTCATCTACCCACTAGTCAACTCATCTACTCACTAGTCAACTCATCTACTCACTAGCCTACTCACTAGTCAACTCATCTACTCACTAATCAACTCATCTACTCACTAGTCAACTCATCTACTCACTAATCAACTCATCTACTCACTAGCCTACTCACTAGTCAACTCATCTACTCACTAGTCAACTCATCTACTCACTAGTCAACTCATCTACCCACTAGTCAACTCATCTACTCACTAGTCAATTCATCTACTCACTAGCCTACTCACTAGTCAACTCATCTACTCACTAGTCAACTCATCTACTCACTAGCCTACTCACTAGTCAACTCATCTACTCACTAGTCAACTCATCTACTCACTAGCCAACTCATCTACTAACTAGTCAACAGGTCAACTCATCTACTCACTAGCCAACTTATCTACTCACTAGCCTACTCACTAGTCAACTCATCTACCCACTAGTCAACTCATCTACTCACTAGTCAACTCATCTACTCACGAGCCTACTCACTAGTCAACTCATCTACTCACTAGTCAACTCATCTACTCACTATTCAACTCATCTACTCACTAGCCAACTCATCTGCTCACTAGTCAACTCATCTACTCACTAGCCAACTCATCTACTCACTACTCAACAGGATAACTCATCTTCTCACTAGTCAACAGATGACAGTGTTAGATCTGTACCTTGGGCAGGTCTCGGGTTCCCCGTATCCTCCGGGCCAGCTGTTCTCCGTCGGGGTGTATGCGGGCCACATGCCTCCACATCTGCTCCCAGGTCTCCTCGTTTACAGGCAGGCCGCCCCTGTTAATGATGAAGGGCACTCCACCGTCCCGCAGGTCCTCCCCTTCATCCTCCGGCTCCTCGTCCCGCTCCTCCACTCCTTCCAGACTGATCTTCAGGCCCGCCGAGGGGCACGGCTGGGTCAGACATGTGCCGGCTGCGGTCCGGCTATGGGCCATTCTCCGGGGCGAGGAGCCGTGATGGAGCGTCCCGCAGCAGGACACCGGCATCAGCAGAACACACCAGCCTTCCTGAACGGGGGATTTAGAGGGGACTGGCGCTCCAACAAACCTCCCAGCTCACAGGCTCATTCAGAGTCATGGTCATATCAGCAAGACATCATTAGAGTCCGAGTGTTCCGGAAGATGCTGCGACTTGGTTTGTTAAAGTACTAAAAGGGAATATTAGGGGGCGGGGCTTTCTCTTGTGTATCATTCCCTCATAGCAAACTAATGGTGAGAGGGGCGTGGTTAAGGGTATTGATATACAGTTGCTATGGAAGCCGTCAACAGAAGGACCGCTACTCCAAGCAAATGCTCAGACTGTGATTAATGATGACCAAAACAAACTCTTTTTCAGTGGATTGACTAGCGCAGGTGAATAGCTCATCTCTGAAATTACACTGGTAAAAACACTGTTAAACAGACTCTTTTGATTTCACAGAAGGTTGTTCTGAAACATTAATGTAATGTTTTTAAACATCAGCACTGCTTGGAGAACAGTCAGCAGACAGACACAATGGAGCATCTCCTGAATATGGATGTCTGAAATCCGCGGAACGAGGAAAACCTCTTTATAACGTTAACGTAACATTAATCAAACGTCCACCGAACGGCTGCTAATGACCGGGGCAGATCAGGGTGTCTGAAACACACACACACACACACACACTGATCCGCAGGAGGAACTTGGATGAGGGAAAACACCGCTGATGCTGGTCTTCAGTCCAGAAAGCACATGACCCTGTCAGAGGAGCAGAACACACCGATTCTGAT
>NC_141037.1:59232500-59245000 GCF_052040795.2 Danio rerio | reverse complement strand
ATTTCATTTTTTAAGCGAACGCTACGGGATGACGCCGTTCCCTTTCGCGCTTGCCGGCTGACCGCATTACCTCCGTGTGGAGGGGTTTCCCGCTGCAGTCAGTTTGTCCGGTCAGCTCATCGTGTGTGTCGGCGGGCTTCAGATGCAGAGAGGAGGAGTTGACAAAGGCGTCCGGGTTTGAGTCCGGGGAAGAGCGGTTCCAGAAACCAGGTAAGACAAAAACAGAATCCAAAAAATAAAGCGAACGAGTTCATAACAGGGTGAGAACACGGTGAAATCCGGAAAAAAACAGACATGGGCTTTTCTTTTCTAGACGGCTTTTCTAAATTGTTGCTCGGGTTTAGGGAAGTGAGCGGGCGGGCGGGTCAATCGGTAAAACTGGTTGGGTTCAGGGCAGGAGGAGGGTGGGTCAGCTGATTGGCCGGTCGCGCAGTCAGTCATTCAGTCAGTCAGACAGCGGCCTCTGGTGGGTTGACGTGAGAACAGCGCGGGCGCGAACGGCACTCGCGAGAGACGTTCAAGATATGAAAAAGCGCACACAGCGGCCTCTCGCGGATTCGCGAAAACAAAAACTGCACAAATACAAACCTCCCGGGACATATTTCACAGTCTCCAGAAACGTCTGCTGGACTACGTTTTCAGAATGAGCCTGGGTTGGTTTAGTTAGTCTTGGCATTTTGTCCCTCACTTGTTGATATAGTGTTTTTGCTTATGTGTTTCACCCAAAATTAACGTTGTTCTCCTTCCCCTTACTCACCATCTTCAATACTGTACATGCATTTAAAAGAGAGAGTCGTCGTGCACTTATATATGCTGAGCACTGTATGGTTCTTCCTCCATAAAGGGTTAATATGTTCCAATATAAATCAATATATGTAATTTTGGTCTCTCTTTAACATCAGTGGCCTTAACTCAGGGGTGTCAAACTCAATTCCTGGAGGGCCGAAGCCATGCACAGTTTAGTTCCAACCCTGCTCCAACACACTTACCTGTAGGTTTCACACAAGCCTGAAGGACTCAATTAGTCTGATCAGGTGTGTTTAACTAGGGTTGAACTAAACTGTGCAGAGCTGCGGCCCTCCAGGAACTGAGTTTGACACCTGTGCCTTAACTAGTATGATCTTACACTGAAATACCATAACATTAATATAAAGTGAGACTGTTGTCTCTGATGGCACAGCTCCTGTTCAGAAAGGCACTGATGTCAGTGTGATCGTACCTGCTCCAGCTGGACACTGGCTCCACAGCAGCTCTGCTCGCCTCGGCTCGTCTCCACACCGTTCATCCGCTCGTAATCCACACATGCTGTCTTCTGCAGCACAGCACAAACACAGTCAGCTCAGCTCAGGTCACCTGTGAGCCGTTAGATTGAGTGTGTACAGGAGCGCACCATCATACTCTTCCCAGCGGCGGCTTTGAGCTGGTCCAGCTCCTCATAGGGCAGCGTGGCGCTCTCGGTGTAGGAGGACGTCAGCGGCTCCATGGACTCTCGGGAGTCATCCGGCATCGGGATGTACTCTGCATCCAGCAGCTCCTGCAGACACACAGCAGTATATATATATATTATATAGCATGCAGAAACACTTCACATATAGGCTTTAGTGCCTGCTTAGGCTTTTTAAACAACAAAATCTTCATAATATACATATAATAACACATTGCCAACACAAAATACTCACCCACTATCCTCTGCTTTAGTCCCTGATATATTAGGAGTCAATAGAAAATACCAATACATAAATAAATGATGCATAATAACACTTCAAGCTTGTTCTGATTGTTCGACACAAACTCTGCACATCTGAAATGAGCTTTAAGCAGAGCAGGAGGCGTCTGGCTGCATGAGGGACAGCAGATGATGGCGGATGTTCACCTTGCGCAGCCATGAAGGGCAGGAGCTCTCGTTGGTCTTGCTGTCCATGGAGAAGAGGGGCGTCTCCAGGCCTCGATCATCCATAACAGCCTCCACAGTTCCACCCAGCATCCCCTCACGCAGCTCAGAGTCTGTGGCCGAGGCCGTCTCCAGATCCACGGAGGAGGTCGAGCACTGACCTGCAGCCGTCACACAGCGTTACACACACACACACACACACACACACACACACACTACAGGCAACATACATAACACTATATACATCTGTATAAACTATAGTAAATCTTACCGCTCCCGATAGACAGTCCACTGCTGTTTGAGCGGATGGTTTTGGAGTTCAGCACTTTTTCTGTCAATGCACATAAACAACAGCAGCTAATAGCACGAGCTCATCAAGCTCCTTAATGAAGAGTAGAGACGCTAACATAGTGTTATTTGACTGCCACCGGTGAGTGAAGTGTCCTGAAGCGCAGCGCTTACTGACCCATGATGAGGATTGTATGCCAGCCCCTGCAGGACAGATCCGGCACATGGTGTAAAGAGCCGAAGATGGGCCGCGGGAGAGCCGGACAGACCTCTGACCCGAAGCCTTTATCAGCCGGCATCCCGAGACGACCATTACCAGCGTTACCCCACGCAAAGATCTGATTATCTGAGAGACACACACAGCAGAGACATCACTGAACACACAGGTCATCCAGCAGACACACACACTACAGCTGTCTTCATCAGGTGGAGCTGCTGTTCAGAGGTTTTGCTTTCTGTAATAAGGAGCATGTAAAGAGAGCCCAAGAGTGAATATCAGAACACAACTCTGATGATGATGATGATGATGATGATGATGATGATGCGTCTCCTTCAGTTTGACAGACACTCCTGTATTTGCTGCAGTCATTTGTGTGTGTGTGTGTCTCACCCTCAGTGGCGGCGATGGTGAACCCGTCTCCACACGACACCTTGGTGACGATCTTCCCTCCAAAGGGCCCGACGAGGATCTGGACGCCCTGGTGCTTCTTAAAGTCCTTCACTCCCAGCTGACCGAACTTATTACAGCCGAAGGTCATGAGTCTGCCACGCTCTGCGCACACACACACACACACACACACACATACACACACACACACAATGAGCATCAGATGAGTGTAAGCACATTGGCGCAGTTACTCAAACACACCATCGATGGCAGCGGTGTGTGTCTTTCCCGGAGCGAGGAACTGGATCTTAAAGCGAGACAGCAGCTTGACCAGCGTCAGTGTGGTGGTGTACGGGATCCCCTGATAGCCCTGAGAACACACACACACACACACACACACACACACACACACTTTAAGAGTGGAGATCTGCAGCTTCATGCTGATATATTCCTCATGTGTGTGTATTCTCTGAGACTCCAGTGTGTTGCTGAGCTCAGAGGATTCGTCATGAAGCTGCAGAAACTGCCATAAACACACAGCTGCACTGAAGCCCCTCCCCCAGAGAATCATCAGTGATCACTGATTGGCTCCTGTATTAGAAGGCGGGGCTTCCTTTACATTTCCCCTATTTAAAGCTGTACGGGTGACCCGTCTTGTGTGTTCTGTATCCTATAGTGAAACGCAGTGGTGAGCACGAGCTCGTGTTTGTGCGAGCTCATACTTCTCCAGGGTGGTTCTTGATTCCTGTGATGCCTTGATTCAGACCCAGTTTGTTGAACTCGTTGTTTCCGCAGGCTAAAACCTTCCCAGACTCTGTGAGGAAGAAGGTGCCGTCGCTGCCGCAATAAACAGAGTCGATGACGGCACCCTGAGGAACCTCCACCTACACACACACACACACACACACACACACACACACACACACACACACACACACACAGATACAATACACACAAGCATTACCTCAATAAAGCAACATTAACACAGATGGATGAGCAGCTAGGTTAGTTGAAGCACGACATTTTCAACTTTTACCAGCTCATCATGTACAATAATCAGCAGAAGGTGATGAGAAATGCAGTTTCCAAAGCAGATTTGCATCTCACACTGACTGCACAACGCTAATTCACTGCAAACATGCTTCTCTTACTTAATTTATGTCCTGTTTCTAGTATAAATATCTAAAATATCTTATTTTATAAATAAGAAAGAAATTTAGTTTTGTTTTTAGCAATAATGCGTCAAAATGAAGCGAGTTTCTCCTTAAAACAAGCCAAATAATCTTATTTAAAGAGGAAACAAGGTTATTCTGCTCACGCTATTGTCAGAATATTGTGCTTGTTTAAAGGAAAAACTCAATTTTGACTCTTTTGATTTCTGAAAACAGGCCGATATTTCTTTCTTGTCTAGAAAATGCTTCTTGATTTAAGAATATTTAGATATTTAGACTAGAAACAAGATACAAGCTTAAAGATCTGCTGAAGTGTCATAAAATCACACAATATGACAAACTGTAAGCTTTAAATGTTTATATATTCCACTTGCAAATGTAGTTTTTCAGCTCACTAGCTTATAGATAACCTCCAGTAACACTTTAATTACCAATTCTCACTATAACTAGCTTATTACTTGTCTATTTTAAGACATTATCTGTTTATTAGTACTAATAAAGCACATATGCTGCATGATCTTATTCTACATCCCTAATCCAACACAATACCTAAACCCAACTACTGCCTTAATAAATATTAATAAGCAGCTTAATAAGCATTTATTGAGGCAAAAGGCATATCTAACGATATATTGATGGTGAAAACTGTTCATTGAAATGTAGTCTGACCAGATTGACAGTGATAGGAACAACTAAAACACTTTAAAGGTGCAGGATGTTTGTTTGACACGCAGTGGCTGAGCTGGGTATTGCACGTCTGGTTCAGACAGGTTGCCAGATTGATGACATCAACATATCAGTGATTCAGCGTCTACATTTAATCCTGTTCAAGAGCTTTAATATGTGTTAATTAGATTATAAATGATTGTGCTGGAGTGCAGTGAGTGCTCTATTCTGAAAGGCTGTGTTTACATTCCTGTCCTGTTCATCTGCTGTAAACAGCCAAACTGCTCATCACTGCGTATCTCATCATGCAGTGTGTTGTTAGGACACAGGGTTACAATGTGACCTGCTCACCTAATGTTTACACTCGTAATGTTTATAGTATTTGCTTATTAATAACCTCATGTGGAACTCTGAATCTGAGTCTCATTTCAGAGTCTGCTACTGTCCACCAGAGGTCACATTTCGGTCACAGACGCACACCCTGAGAGCCTCCCTGACTGAATGAATGAAATACACAGTTTTCCATCATCTGGTAACCCGGGGTGCTGAAATATAATTGGCTAAACTGGCATTGGGCGGGTTAAATGACCAAAACAAAGACAGATGCTCCGGCACATAACACACAGCAGAATATCTGACTTCAGCATTGTGCTTCAGATACACATGAATGTTCACCGAGCATGATCTGAAATCTATCTGCACACATATTATGGTATTTATACGCTTCAGAAGAGTAACAAACTTACAGCACTATTATTTCAGACTTCAGCAGAGCTTTAAAATGTAAAATAACAATACCTGCATTGGAGAGGAGAAATCATCCTCACAGTCCAGACCGAGCCGCCCTGCGGAGGGAAGAGGCAGAGACTCTGGTCATGCAACAGTAAGTGTGTGGAGACTCTGATTATGTGACAGGAAGTGTTTGCGGGTCACATGTAGGCATGGGACGATAACCGGTTTCAAGGTTCACTGTGGTTTGGAAACATCATGCTTTTAAAAATGCTCCTATTTTCTGTTCTAGCATTGCGGTGGTCTATAAGTTTTATAAGTGTTTTGTAAGTTATTGTTAGTTATTATTATAGATGCTCACCGTGCTCTCCGCAGCCCCAGGCGTACAGCTCTCGGCTCTGTGTGAGTGCCAGCACATGGTTGTCTCCGCATGACACCTGACGCACGGCACGCTCTGTAAAGAAGTCCAGCAGCACCGGCTCCAGCACCTCCATTCCCAGCTCGTTCTCCACACCCACACAGCCATAATAATCAGAGCCGAACATGTAGATCTGGTCCTCGTCTGGCGGAGAGCAGGCAGAAAAAACCCACAAGGCTGCATCTGAGATACTGTAGCATACTGTATAGAATTATTAGCCCTCCTGAATGATCAGCTCCCCTGTATATTCTCCCCAATTTCTGTTTAATAAAGGAAGATTTTCATTCAGCACATTTCTAATCATAATAGTTTTAATAACTCATTTATAATCACTGATTTATGTCATCTTTGCCATGATGACAGCGTTCATTGATCTGTTGTGGTGATTCTACAGTTGCTATGGTAACACAACAACTACTCCACAGTTGCTATGGTAACACAACAACTATAGTAATTGATCTGTTGTGGTGATTCCACAGTTGCCATAGTAACACAACAACTATAGTGATTGATCTGTTGTGGTGATTCCACAGTCGCTATGGTAACAGAACAACTATAGTGATTGATCTGTTGTGATAATTCCACAGTTGCTATGGTAACACAACAACTATAGTGATTGATCTGTTGTGATAATTCCACAGTTGCTATGGTAACACAACAACTATAGTGATTGATCTGTTGTGATGATTCCACAGTTACTATGGTAACACAACAACTATAGAGATTGATCTGTTGTGATGATTCCACAGTTGCTATGGTAACACAACAACTATAGTAACTGATCTGTTGTGGTGATTCCACAGTTGCTATGGTAACACAACAACTATAGTGATTGATCTGTTGTGGTGATTCCACAGTTGCTATGGTAACACAACAACTATAGAGATTGATCTGTTGTGATGATTCCACAGTTGCTATGGTAACACAACAACTATAGAGATTGATCTGTTGTGATGATTCCACAGTTGCTATGGTAACACAACAACTATAGTGATTGATCTGTTGTGGTGATTCTACAGTTGCTATGGTAACACAACAACTATAGTGATTGATCTGTTGTGATAATTCCACAGTTGCTATGGTAACACAACAACTATAGTGATTGATCTGTTGTGATAATTCCACAGTTGCTATGGTAACACAACAACTATAGTGATTGATCTGTTGTGATGATTCCACAGTTGCTATAGTAACACAACAACTATAGAGATTGATCTGTTGTGGTGATTCCACAGTTGCTATGGTAACACAACAACTATAGTAACTGATCTGTTGTGATGATTCCACAGTTGCTATGGTAACACAACAACTATAGTAACTGATCTGTTGTGGTGATTCCACAGTTGCTATGGTAACACAACAACTATAGTGATTGATCTGTTGTGGTGATTCCACAGTTGCTATGGTAACACAACAACTATAGAGATTGATCTGTTGTGATGATTCCACAGTTGCTATGGTAACACAACAACTATAGTGATTGATCTGTTGTGGCGATTCCACAGTTGCTATGGTAACACAACTATGGTAATCTTAACAAATGACCCAATACTGTAGTTTTCAACAGCTTTAGGGTATATATTACTACAATACACCAGCGTTTACTGTAGTAAGAGTGATGTAAACTACAGTATTTATCACAGTTCACTATAGCTGATACTACAGTATGCTGAGGCATTCATTAACAGAGACTTGTAAATACTACATTATATACAGTGTAATACACTTTACTATGATTTACTGTAAGGTGACTACAGTATTTTTCACATGGGCGGCTCCAGTGTCCTCCACTCACCGGTGACGCAGGCGGTGAAATCGGCTCCGCAGGACACCTGTCGGATGGCTTTACCCTGTAGACGCTCCACTCGCCGCGGCTGACGGTATGAGGCCTGGTCTCCATGACCCAGCTGACCCACCATCTTCGCTCCTCCCTGAACACTCTAGACACACACACACACACACACACACACGCACACACATACATATCCATCAGCTTCTCCTGACACCACCAACAATACACTCTTCCCTTCCGTCTGTTAGTTCTATTATGTATTTTTAATCTTTTCATTATTTCGACATTATAATATTTTAGATTCATTTATTTTTTGTTAATCAATAAATTTTTAATTAATTAATAAATGAACGAAAACAACAAGTGTGGTCAAAATACTGAACAATATACCACCATGCCCATTATCAACACACACATCCTATTCCTCTGCAGATATGGCATTGCATATGTCTCTAAAAGTGCAAAAACACAAGTGTACGCATGCATATGTCAAATAACAGTATTAATAACATAACATTATCACCAATGAACAAATGTGTCCTGAATTAACTGACTACAACTGAGCTGTGAAGAAAGAGGAGGTGGTGGCAGTTTTCATATGTGGACAATAATAATCTTTTCTATTTGAATCCTTAACTTTTTGTCATATTTAACATATTTGCATGCTGCTGCGCATCCCTGTGTGTGCAATAAGCAAAGTGGATGTATGTATTTTTATCCTGTTCATCATTTACATGCTCCTTAAATAACAATAAAAAATTGCACCGTAACTGTGGGTGCACAAATAACACCTGCCCCTGCACCTGATGCCACGATGCACTGGGTGTATGATGCTTCTGCAACTATCACATGTTCCTGCTGTGATTATTTGCTGAAGCTTCATCATGATATACAGTATTATTAAAATATTGACCTAGATTGCAAAAAAGAGATGACTTTAACAGGTGTAGTAACCCAAAACCCCCTGGAGTATGGCTTTATTAGCAAAACAAACCAAGCTGAAATAAAACAAATGAGAGTTTCTCCAGAGGAAACAATATTAGAGGAAATGCTGTGAACATTTCCTGCATCTGAGAAACAGCATGTGGGGAATATTTGAGAAAGAAGAAAATACAGCACAGGAGGGCGGATCATTGTGTGTCTACTTGTAATGATGAGTTGTGCATGATCTTACGGCCCATGTGTAGAGCTCTTTCTCCACCGTGACCACAGCGAAGTGTGTTTCTCCGGCGCAGACGTGTTGAGCGCTGCTGCCGCCCTTGAACATGTCCAGCTTCTGTGGAGTGAACTTCCCTCCGCCCCAGAAATACACCTCCCGCGAGCGCGTCGTCACCACCGCCACGGACGTCTCGGTCACTGTACTCAGCCTGACACAACACAGCAGCGTCACGTAAACACACATACACACACACACACACACACACACTACTGCTGTATATGAGACGCAAACCTACTTGGGTTTCCTGATGGCGGAGTTCAGCGCAGCCACCCGCTCCTCCAGCTCTCTACACACACACACACACACACACACACACACACACACACACACACACACACACACACACACACACACACACACACACACACACACACACACACAATTAATGTACAATAAACTATCGCTGTAGTGCAGGTTAAGTCTCAACAAAATTATTATAATACATTTTAAACTCTCAAAATAAAATGCAATTAAAATAAATAACACAAAAAATGCTATTTATATTTCAAACTAAAGTAATATACACAATAAAAATTGCCGTAAAATAATAAAACCTGTTTGACAAAAGAGTATTTAATTTAGAAAATTAAACATTAAATAAAAAAACACAAGTGAATAAAATAAATAAATAAACAATCACTTTGTTCAATATGAATGGGTAAATTAAAACACAATAAAATAATGATAGAAATGCAAGTTATGGCATCAGTGACTCACACTCTGACATGAGAGATGACGGGCTGCTCGAGAATCTGCTCCGCTGTAGGCCGTTTCTCAGGATCCTTCAACACACACACACACACACACACACACACACACACACATGTCATGATGACATCACAGTGACCTCAGCACAGGTCCTCAGAGGGCCTGTTTACCTGGTCCAGACACTCGTACACCAGTTTGATGAGCTCAGACGTGTAGACATCAGAGTTGATCTCCATGGTCCAGTTCCCCTGCACGATCTTCACACACAGGTTCAGGGGATTCTGGGAAACACCACCAACATTACCATCATCATTATCATCATCATCATCAGAATCATCATCATCATTACCACAATCATCACCATAATCATCATTACCATTACCATTCTCATTACCACCCCCACCACCATCATTACCATCCTCATTAACATCACCACAAACATCATCATCACCATCATCATTACCAGAATCATCATCATCCTCATCTGACCCTTATCATCATCCCCTTACCATCATTACAATCACAATCATAAACCTAAAAACTAACATCAGCATTAATGAAACAAACTGAGAGTACACTGATATGAACAGCAGATTTAAAAAGTGATATCAAAATAAAAACTACATAAAAAATGCAGAGCTATAATAACTTCATCAGTCTGCTGGTGTGTGTGTGTGTGTGTGTGTGTGTTTACCGTGGCATCGAATGTCCTGGTGAGGGTCAGCAGCTCAAACAGCACACAGCCCATGGCCCAGATGTCTGACTTGAAGTTGTATTTGACGCCCTGGCAGAGCTCTGGAGACATGTAGTACGGCGTGCCCACACACTGCAGACACACACACGCACGCACGCACATACACACACACACACACGCACACACAATAAAGCGTTAAAAATCATTTTCCTTCAGCGTAGTCCCTTGTTCATCAGGGGTCGCCACAGCAGAATGAATCGCCAACTATTCCAGCATATGTTTTACGCAGCGCATGCCCTTCCAGCCACAACCCAGTACTGGGAAACACCCATATACTCTCATTCTCACACACACTCATACACTACGGCCAGTGTAGTTGATCAGTTCCCCTATAGCGCATGTGTTTGGACTGTGGGGGAAACCGGAGCACCCGGAGGAAACCCACACCAACACGGGGAGAACATGCAAACTCCACACAGAAACACCAACTGACCCAGCCGAGACTCAAACCAGCGACCTTCTTGCTGTGAGGCCACAGTGCTGACCACTGAGCCACTGTGCTGCCCATGTTACTAAATTCATATATTCAAATGGTGTAGGCGTGAACATCAGTGTGCTTGACATCACGATGAGAACAACAACACATAACTCACCTCAGATTTTATTTGTGTGTCTGTGAAGTGCAATATTTAATAGCTCAGCAGCGGGTTATATTTAGCTTCTCTGTCGTCTACATTTTAACACTCAGCTTTTGAAGTGGTCACTTTGAAGCCGAACGCTCCTTCATTTATATCATCCTGACTGCATTTGACAGGAATTAAAATGGAGCTAAAAATATCCTGACCACAGCAATCAGTGAGACACAGCACACCATACACACACAGAATCTGACAACAAAGCCGTTTGATGAATGAAAATTATAGCTTAAAGTAAGAGCGGCACGGTGGCTCAGTGTTTAGCACTGTGAAGGTCTCTGGTTTGAGTCTCGGCTGGGTCAGTTGGTGTTTCTGTGTGGAGTTTGCATGTTCTCCCAGTGTTGGCGTGGGTTTCCTCCGGGTGCTCCGGTTTCCCCCACAGTCCAAACACATGCGCTTTAGGGGAACTGATCACCTACACTGGCCGTAGTGTATGAGTGTGTGAATGAGTGTGTATGGGTGTTTCTCACTGCTGGGTTGCAGCTGGAAGGGCATCCGCTGCGTAAAACAAATACTGGAATAGTTGGTGGTTTTGTTTAAATGAAGCTTCTTATTTTATTTGCTTCCTTCATGTTTAATTTGATTTGCAATAAGCTTTGAAATTGCCATTTAGTTTTGACAGAATATAAACTGTTTAAACACATGCAGCGTTTGAGAAATAAGGGTCCTCGTTCATTTCTAAATGATCCAGACTAGGGTTGCACGACACTGGAATTTGGTACCAATCGTACTGCAATTATAGAAATGTCCATTTCCTGCTAACATAAGAATGCACTCAACAGCGCTGACTTGCCATTGTGCTTACGTGCTCAACAGAAATGACTGTGATTGGCTGAGAAGGTCATCAGTTCACTGAACTCACCGCTGTGTACTGAGTGAAAGCACAGATACAGGAACACTGGAGCGTTGTCAAGTCATGTCGATCAGCTGGTTTGTCTATAAGCTGACAGATGAGCCATCCGCTGATTATTCACGGCTTTAAAACGCTGCACTGTGGTTACACTCAGCAAACAGCGGTGAGTTCGGTGAACTGATGACCTTCTCAGCCAATCACAGTCATTTCTGTTGAGCATGTGAACACACTGGCAAATCAGCGCTGGTGAAGAACGTGCTCCACAGCGCTCAAACGTCAGCAGGAAGTGGACAGTTTTCAAATTTCAGCACTGATGGGTCCTGAAATCCAGTATCGTGACAACACTAGTCTGAACTCATTCTAATCTGATGTTTGACTCTTCACTCACGGTTTCAGCCATGGAGTACTGCGAGTCCAGCTTCTTGGCCAGGCCATAGTCCCCCAGCTTGATCAGGTTGGTTTTGGTGAGGAAGATGTTCAGCGTTTTGATGTCTCTGCAAGCACAAGCACGTGTACAACACTTCATATATTTCCCAAATGATGTTCAACAGAGCAAGCGATAGTTCAGACTGTGCCTGTACCTGTGCAGGATGCCGGCTTTATGAATATGAGCAACAGCAGCAGCGATCTGATACAGGTACCACACCACCACCTGTGGAGCAAACACACTGCTGCAGGAGCACTCACACACTGCACATGACTGACTGTGTGTACATGTGTGTGATCATGTATGTGCGGCTATATGAGTGTGTGTGTATGTGTGTGTGT
>NC_141037.1:59170000-59230000 GCF_052040795.2 Danio rerio | reverse complement strand
TGGGACAGCATGGTAAAGGCAAATAACAAAGGCAGTAGTGATGTGTGCGGTTAAAGACTCATCAGATTAATGAACATGGTTATATGTTTGTATTTTACAAATAATCAAGTTGACATGTAATGTAACGATGTGCAGTGGTCTGACCTCTGTGCGGCGGTACAGAGTGGCCTCTCCGAACGCGCCCTTGCCCAGCACGCGGATGGGGATGTAGTGCAGCTTGTCCTCCTCCCCGCTGAGGCCTCCGGACGCTGCAGACCGGCCGCTCACAGACTCGCAGCCGGACTCTGAGTTCAGGGAGGCGTAGTGGCGCTCGTACTCCTCCAGAGACATGATCTCCCGGACCGTCCTTCACTCACTGGTCAGTCTGACCGGGGCCTGCTGCCGTCCGTGGCTGACGTTAGAAGGGATACAGCTGTGGCTGAAAATATCATTATTTATTAAAGTATGCATTCATTTTATTTGATCAACGTTTACCCCAACCATCACAGTAACTATACAGAGTATTATTTATATTATTTACTAAATTACCCATTAATTTGTATTTTATTAGTCTACCTCAACCCCTACCATCACAGCAATGTAGAAACATCCTTTTTAACTGGAGTTATTTACATTATTTATTAAATTACCCATTAAAATGTGTTTATTAATGCCTATCCCTACTCCAACACTTACAGTAATGTAAAAACTGAAATTATACAGAGTAATATTTAAAAATTTACACATTAATTAGTATTTTTATTAATGTCTATCTCTACACCAACCCTCACAGTAATGTAAAAACAGTAATAATAACCAGAACTACTCATATTATTTCTTAAATTACCCATTAATTTGTATTTATAAACGTCTACCCCTACCCTCATGGTAATGTAAACATATTATTTATTGTTGTGTCACAAAAATGGAGCTGTATGGATGCGAGTATCCACAGCTGTATGCCTTCTAGACTTTACCTATTCTTTAGTAAACACATTGAGGTAATTTTGGTTCAATATTCGCAGTCAGACTTTCTCCTTAATAATAGTTTCAGTAGTCAAGTATTATTTGCTAATTCTAAATAGCGAAATTATATAATCAGCTGTCAGAGCCCAACATGTTGACAGTCATGTAAACAGTGCTGATGTTGTTTTAAGTCATTCTTACATGTGATTTCACACTCAATATTGAAAGTACAGTATAGAGAGTGTGTCACGAGCTGTTCACAACTGAACTAATGTAAGAGCAACTTCAGCTCAATCATGAACACGTACAACAGTTATGACTGTTATCGAGGTAAAGTTGGTCTCATGCTCGCATATTCACCTTTATAGTTTAATTTCAGAAAAGTACTGTTAGCAAATCCCAAACACTGAAACTATATGATCAGCCAATGTTTATTAAAGATGTTCAGTCAGTTAAATAGTGCTAATGTTGTTATAAAGGGATAATAACAAGATATTTCAGGCCGAATAATTAAAAGTATCGTGGTGAACAGTACTGGTATCGCGTCATTGTTTGTCACTCCTCAAAAATGAACCAATGTGCGAAAATAAAACCAACTTCACCTCAGCTTGTGTGTTTATTCTGGTTAAACTAACTTACCCTCCTCTCGAGTCTCCACACTGAACTACACACAACTTGCTGTGGGAGTCATTTCCGACAGGGAGTCGACTCGTTCGGTCGCTTGTTTTGCACTGGCGCCCACGTCCATTGAGTTCGCAGAACGAGTCGAATATTTGAATCTTTTGAGAGTCGACACAATTCTGCTCAGAAACAAACAAGAGATGCAGGAAGCGGAACTGACTCGATTCTCACGGGCTTTTATTTCAAAATATTCATCAGCATAACATTATTGTTTTTACATGTCTGACAGAAGCTTTAAATAAGACTGCCGACGCGGTAATGTGTAGGAGTATATACGAAATAAAATAGCTGATGAGTAAACTTAATTTAATACAAATAAAAGTACATTTAAATTCCAGTACACATTATAATGTCAATATTAATGTAACAACATTGCAGTCATTTTCGACCAAACAAAATTCCCTGAAAGTTAACTTGTTAAACCGGTCAGGATCAATATATATATATATATAACCACTGTTGACTGTAACCTCCATACAGTAACACTATTTTTAAATACAGTAATAATTGTACTTGGATATATGATCCTCTGCTGATTTATATGTAAGAACTGATATCGAATCATCAGCAAGATCATTTCTAGAACATAATAGTTTTAATATTTTTTTAAATCACAATTATGACAGTACATACCATTTTACTCCATATTTTTCAAGATAAAGTGTAACTTTAAATGCTTAATAGGGTAATGAGCAGGGCCAGGTGGAATCTGTGGACATTATTTGCTTTTTCTGTGCAGAATTGTGTTCAAAATCTGCGGATTTCTGCTGAATTATTTTGGGAGTATCATAACTAAAACCTTAATTGATGAAATAAAAAGTAATACATTTAACTTTTATTTAATGTTTACAATGCAAATTCAATTAGATCCACTTTATTTGGTAAACAAAGCAAGTCTCTCATGTAATATCTCTACTGAAAGACAGAAAACATCACTGTACACTCTGCATAGTGAATAAAGCATATGAACACTTCTATATCAGTCAATAATGTTCCTGAAATTAATTTAAAAACTGGATAAATATAAATGTACACACATTTACACGGGTAAATAAACAGAATCAATGTGGGGCTAAAAAGTCACTGTATAGCAGTGCTCTGTTTCAGGTTAATAATATTGACCATACAATGAGCATATACAAATGAATGTAAACACATTATAGGAATAATTATTTTATTGCAACCAAACATAAACAAAAACAGAAGTTAGAAAAGAAAAACAAATATTGTTCATGAGTTAATGTGTTCATTAATGATAAACAGTTCATGTACAGGCTTCATTAATATTCATTTCTAAATGTGTGCAGAGAGCCATGCTGCCACATGATGGCGACAAACAACTGAAGACTCAAACACACTCATGATGATGATGATGATGAAGTCTTCAACACTGAAGATATGCGGTAATAACACAGTGTTGTGTTACGCAGGGATGGGCAGTATTTATGATACATGCATTTCACATTTTAAATGCATTATATTATTGTGTAATCTGTATTTGATAGAGTTTATGAAAATGGCTTAATATTTAGCGTCAAAGTACTTTAGTGTCTTGTATTTTTGTATGTTTAAAATACTGTAAAATGCATCCTCCTCTGATTAGTGCTTTGGATGTTATTGACTCCTCGGTTTACTGTACAAATAACAGTACTTTTGGATGAACTGCTGATGCTAAATCTGTCGTTAAAACAAACAACATAAAGAAAAGTCTTCAGTGGTGATTCCTACAATACTTCATAGCCTGTTGTAAATGCCAGTAGCTGGTCAGGAGGTCCACTGTATAGTTATTGAGGAGGAAAGATGTAAGCCTTAAGATCTCACAACATATAAAGCGCAAATATTTAATAATCATCTAATACTCATTTCACATTGAGGAGTTCAATAGCAAAATAGAAGTTCCTTCAGCTGAGTCCCTTTATTAATCAGCGGTCGCCACAGAGGAATGAACCACCAACTATTCCAGCATGTTTTACACAGCGGATGCCCTTCCAGCTGCAACCTAGTAGTGGGAAACACCCATACACACTCATTCACAGACACACACTCATACACTACGGCCAGTGTAGTTGATCAGTTCCCCTATAGCGCATGTGTTTGGACTGTGGGGGAAACCGGAGCACCCGGAGGAAACCCACACCAACACGGGGAGAACATGCATTCTCTATTATAAATGAGCAAAATGTGGTGCAAAATGCAAATTAAATGATATAATTCACTATGCAAATCGCACTCTGATGTTGAGGACACAGTCGACCCAATAGTGAAAACTCTTTCATGAGTGTCTTTCCTCTGCTGGACACTGAAGAAGATATTTTGAAGAATGCTGGAATCCTGTAACCATTGACTTCTATTGGATTTGTTTTTCCCACGATGGAGGTCAGTGGTTTTGGGTTTTCTTCAGAATATCTTCTTTTGTGTTTGCTTTGAAAGGAGGGAGAGTAAAATGATCAGTGTCTGGGTGAACCATCCCTTTAAAGCTTTAGAGGTTGCAAAAATTTATTAAAAAAGACTCTTAACTCTTGTGCTCTAGTTTTGGCTGTGATTTGAAATTTTGCCACAGACATGATGAACATGCAATCTCAGCCCGAATGCATTTAGGACAAATAACCTTTAATGGATGCCTTTGCCTCTATTTCTACAATGAGTATGCAGCTTACATACTAAAACTGTGCTGGAAATGGTAGACGTGCATGATAGAGAGCATTTATTGATGTTGCAGTGAATGCACATGTACACAGAGAAATGCACTGGTGTTTGGCATTCGCTGATGAATGTGTGTCTCCTCATACTGTACATCTGCTCTAGACACTGAGCCAGCAGGACACCAGCAGCAGCTGACCCTCTGCAAGATCCTCAACAGGAACCAGAACCACCGCAGGAGCACACGGATCCCGAGCACCAGTGAAGCGCTGCTGTAGACCTGCGCACACACACACACACACACACACACACACACACACACACACACACACACACACACACACACACACACACACACACACACACACACACACACACACACACACACACACACATGTTGGGAGTGCACCAACCAAAGTTTCATCTGTATATTATATTGATGGGAAAACCAAAATACCATCTGATGTGGTGATTCTACAGTTGCTATGGTAACACAACAACTATGGTAATTAATCTCTTATGTGGGTTCTATAGTTGCTATAGTAACAACTGTAGTAATTAATTTGTCATGGTGATTCAACGGTTGCTATGATAATAGGTAATTGATCTGTTGTGGTGATTCTATGGTTGCTATGGTAACACAACAACTACAGTAATTGATCTGTTGTGGTGATTCTACAGTTGCTATGGTAACAACAACTATAGTAATTGATCTGTTGTGGTGATTCTACAGTTGCTATGGTAACAACAACTATAGTAATTGATCTGCTGTGGTGATTCTACAGTTGCTATAGTAACACAACAACTACAGTAATATAAACAAATGACACCATGCTGTAGTTTTCTACACTTATAGGGCATATTAAATAGCAATACACCACAGTTTACTGTAGTAAAAACTAAAGTATACCACTGTATTTATTACTGTTGATTAGGTCACTATCTCTAATACAGCAGTCTACTGAAGCGCTCATTAACAAAGAGTTGTAAATACTATAATATATACAATATTACTCTAGTATGGTTCATAAATACTAGTATTTACTATAAATGACTACAGTATTTTTGCATGTGAAAGCGGACCCCTGTAGAGGAGTAAGTGCCGCAGGGTTTTCAGGGCTCGTTAATATGTTTTTAGGGTTATTCTTTATCCAGAAATCCAACATCTAACCCTACTGAACATTAATCAAACGCCATAAAGCTTATCATGTTAACAGAAATCATGAAACGAATACTGATGCACATTTCACAAGCACAAAACACATTAAATATGCTTTCATTAGTATTATTATTTTAGTTTAGCTGAGTTCTGAAGACGAGCTAAAGTCTGACGGGTTCAGAAGAACATGAAGGTCAGTAAACAATGGGTCAGTTTTCATGTGATTGTGTCCAGAAGAGAGCCACTGCAATTAGCCCGAGTCCATCGCTGGGGGAGCGAGGTCAGTGCGGAAACACAGCAGACACACTGACTAACACAAACATCAAACTCTTTTGATCAGGTCTTTCATCAAACACACACACACACACACACACACGCACACGCACACACACACACACACACACACACACACACACACACACATCATTAATGAAATGAAGCTTTTCTCTGTGTGCTCCATCAGGCCTGCGGTGCACTATGGGTAATCAGAGCTTCAACAGGAGATCACACACTAAAACAAGCTGCATTAGTCCAACGGTCACCTTCATCACACACACTGAGAGACCAAACACTGAAGAGCAAATCCATCCATGCGCAGCTCCACAAGGCCCACACCAAGCAAGCCAGTGGAGGAACAGACCTCACCAATTGACCAGAGTAAAGAAGAGAAACCTGGAGAGAAGCCAGGCTCTGCTGGGCACAACCATTTCTCCTCTGGCCAAACTTCCTGTGCAGAGCTGCAGTGTAGGCGCCGGAGGCTGGAGAACGCTGGACATCCCACTCTCCAATGAGAGAGCAGGTCATGAGCTGATGTGGTCATGATTGGCTGTTATGTTCAGGAGCTCGACAGTAATGTCTGTGATTGGCCAGAATAGCCATCCATGCACTCACTTCACCCTGCCTTTACACAGACATATCAAGCCTCGTCTATCAGCTGAACCATGCAGATATATGAGCGACTGACAGGTCCGCTGACTGACGAAGCTTTCAAACACTCACTTGAACACTTACAGAGAGATTTCAAACCATGCTGTGTGTCAGTGATGTCATCATCACACATCAGCCAATAGGGTTCTGTTCTTTCAGACGGCTCCGCCCTTAACATGTTATTGGCTGGGGTTTGTGGGTGGGACAGAGCTGTTGTTGTCAGATTATGTGGTGTGTGGCGCCCTCTTGTGGATCATTCATGTAGGCCAACTCTATTTTTGTCTATGTTGTGGGACTACTGTACAGGAGTTATTATTGGGGATTATACATAGCCAAATTTAGCAGCTTTTTTTTAAAGTAGCATGATCGTAAAACACAAGGGCTATTATGAATGTATTAAAATATGCGTTTGCTTGCTTAAAAAATTCTTAATAATGCCGAAAACACTTAAATTTGTGCATCTCCTGACTCGCATGTGCAGCCATGTTGCGTTGTGAGCTGCTGTGTTCTGGGAAATCTTTGCACCCCTTGGTTTCTAGTGTGGTCCCAACACAATCTCACGGCAATTCTTTTTGATTTAGTGGCTAATTTGTATTAATTCGCACATCTAATTTGTATCAATTTAGTAAAATCACCCAATGGAAGTTGGGTATAGGGGTGGGGTTGGGTGCAATTTTGTACGACTGAACTCACAATTTCAATTTCAGACGACTGAATTAGCCACTAAACTGACGAAACGTAAAAGCTTTCCTGTGAGATCAGGCTAGTGGTCCTGGAAAATCTCCATTTCAAGGGCTATCGAGCCCTTCCCTTTATCCCTACGCCTTCGAAAGGAAGAGGATTGGGACATCCAATTCCAAACCAGGGGGATGGGGTAAGGGTTAGAATTGGGCCTGAGCCGTAGTGTTGCGTAGTGTGCACACCACAGCGATTTAAAGACACAGAAATATCAAGTCACAGTTAGAACGGCACAGCGAACGGCAGATGTCTAAAATCAAACAGTGTGAACTAGGCTTCAGAGTCCCACAGTGTCGCTGTAAAACTAAGGGGGGTCGAGCCTCTTCAACTGCAGATAATTTGTGAGATTTGTCTCTGGCCAGTTTGAAAAATGCCTCTTGAATCCAATTTGTTCTGGCTGGCTTTTGATTAAGATCAGCTTTAATTTAACAGGAAAACCAAATGTGGAAAGAGTCTATTCAACTTAAGTAATAGTAAGTGAGTAAAGCTGTTGCTTTTAAAGCGATTAGCTAACAAGTGAGTAGACACACCGCCTAAAAATAAACGAACAGTGCATAATTATAAATGAG
This sequence comes from Danio rerio, assembly GCF_052040795.2. Lineage (NCBI taxonomy): Eukaryota > Metazoa > Chordata > Actinopteri > Cypriniformes > Danionidae > Danio > Danio rerio. The sequence goes on along the minus strand of NC_141037.1, from coordinate 59,222,341 downwards.
TCAGTTCCATGTTACACTGGGTTTACTCAAATGTTTTAAATGAACTCGTCGCTTTTAGGGCATCAGCTTTTAAAGTAAACTGCTCTCTGTTTACAGTGTAAGAAATGAAATAGTTATTATTTTTTATATGAAAGCTTCAGGTTTGCTGGGTTATTCATGGATCCCTCCGTGATCATGAGGCAATTTCCAGAACCTTTGCTTTCTCTGTTTCTCCATCTGCAATTGTTCTAATACACTGCACAGTTAATATACATGTCTGTGTGTTGATTATGTTTAAACTATTAAGCTAATTAACTAATGAAGTCTCCATCACTGTTTTGAACAACCACTGCTAACACAATCTTAATAAACACTCAGATAATGAATAGTTATTGACAGTGTCCTCCACATCAACACTGCATGTTCATTATCAGCTGTATATTGAATTTCTGAATATCAGCATTTGTCTAGTAAGGAGCCCTGTGTGACCTGATTTCCAGGATATCAGTAGACAGATTTGGGACGGTGATCAGCGTACGCATTTAACCTGCTGGTCTATTCTGATGAACACAACGCCTGAAAGAGCCTCCAGAACAGCATCAAGATGATTTTTTGGCTTTTGGAGATGTCCCGGAGCCAAACGCCTGTCTGTCAGCACAGCGGATCAGGAGACTGTCGTCTGAGTTTTGGGGACGTGGGTCCGACAGAAAGGGTTTCAGGGCGAATGTCTTCATTTCTCCTCTGATATTGTTGGTCTGTGACCCGTGAATGCGCTGCTGGCGATCTCTGAGGGCGTCCACACCACGCCACAGACAGACAGCTGGAGAAATGTGTTTGAACATATGCTGCAGCGGCGGCACGCGGATCTGATGACGGAAACATCAGCGCACGCTTCAGCACAACAGCAGACCTGATGGAGGACTGTCAGCTGATTCAGCACACACACACACACACGCACGCACGCACACACACACACGCACACGCACACGCACACACACGCACACGCACGCACGCACGCACACACACACACACACACACACACACACACACACACACACACGCGCACGCACGCACGCACACACACACACACACACACACACACACGCACACACGCACACTCACGCACACACACACACTAGGCTTCATCATCATCTGTACGTCAGACACATGTGAAATACACCGCAATGCTGTTCTTACTGGACGTTTTGTCTTGTTTCTAGTTGAAATATTTAACAATTCTTTAATCCAGACATGCGAATAACAGTGTCATGTTTACAGAGTCAAACTGAAGTGAAAAGCAGACTCAAGATGTTGTCCTGACGTCATGCACAGATCATTTTCTTCTTGTTTTAAGGAAAAACATTTAATTTTGACCAATTTTTGAAAACAGCAAGTCTCATTCGTCTAAATTGTGCAAGTGTTTTGTGTTTATACCATTATATATCTATATATATACAGCTGAAAGCAGAAGTTTCCATCCACTGTATAAAAAGGCACATCAGCATTAAAAAGAGTCAGCTGTTAATGTGACTAAACTTTTCCTCTTTAGGTAAGTGAGGATGATCACATGTTTCTGTTCTGCTCAACAGCAGAATAATGAGAGAGATTGTTTGAGAAATTGTTCTTGAAAGTCAAGTTTGCACACAGTAAGATTATTCTGCCTCTGATGAAGCTCAGATGATGATGTCAGGGTTTTGGAGGTTTCTGATTGGCTGATTGACAGCATTTGAGTTAATGTGAGGCACAACTGTAGAATAGTGTTGAAGGAAAAGCTCAAACACACTGCTTCCTTCTGTGACAAGATGAGAAAATCAACATGGAGAATCAACAACAAAGCCAGATTACCATTAGCTGAATGACACTGGAAAAGACTGATGTGTGGAGGCATGTCCTGTGCTCTGATGGAGCTGAGATTGAACTGTTTGGTCATAATGAGCAGTGTTACATCTGGAGGACAAAGAGGAAAGCGCACAAGCCTAGAACACCATCCCAACTGTGCAGTATGGGGGCGGCAGCATCCTGTTGTGGGGCTGTTTTGCTGCAGGAGGGACTGGTCCACTTCACAGCATAGATGGCATCATGAAGACAGAACATCATGGAGAAATACTGAAGCAACATCTCAACACATCAGCCAGGACATTACAACTGGGCCACAAATGGCTCTTCCAGACAGACCATGACCCTGAACACACTGCCAAATGAGTTCACATGTGCTTTAAGGGCAGCAGAGTGAATGTTTTGGAGAGGCCATCACAAAGCCCTGATCTCAATCCTATAGAGCAGTGGTTCTCAAACTTTTTTCACCAAGTACCACCTTACGACGCTATTTTTAAACCAGTATTAAAAAATAGTGTCATAGGCCTAATTAAGCAGCTACAGGTGTGCACAGTTTAAAAACGATGCAGATTAATTCCTATTATTAAGAATATGTATTATTATCAGTCACTTTAAACATTTGAAATAGTCTGAACATTAACTGTGCTTGCAGATTAAAAAAAAAAAGTTTTAGTTAAAATGTGCTTTTAAAAGTTCATTAAAAAATGGCGCTGTTCTTAAAAAGTAAAAAGAAAACTGCTGTACTTAAATCTAAAGTATTCATTGTAGCCTATTCATCAAAAGCTGGAGATGTTGCTTTTACCTTATAAATATAGGCTATATGTCACATTCCTACACTTTCAGAAAAATCTTGAAATAAATGTTAAATGTACATATGACAGGGTTCATACAGGCACAGCCTAATGAAAATCAATTCCAGCACCTATTTTTTTTTTCAAGACTGACATGTATTGAAGACCTGAAAAGTATTCTCAGCAACCCATAAAACATTGCATAGGAATAGATACAAATAAAAAACATTAAAAAAATATTTATTAATCATATATTAATAATATAATAAACCTGCACTAAATGCTTGTGAAATCTTTTTTGTACTCAAGTAAAAATACTATTACACTGCTAAAAAAACACAAATTTTAGTAAATAATATTAATATTAGGTAAAAGTACAAAGTACTCTTTTAAAAAGTACTAGTTGGTTACTTTTGAAAAAAAAAATCTGATTTTCATTATGAAATCACTTTTTTACATGGAAACCTGATTGAATGGTTTAATTGCTTAAATACCAAAGCTACATGTATAGGAAATTGCACTAACAAAGAAAGTATGGTCGATTTTTCCTTTCATGACAATTAATCTTTTTTCAATAGCACTGGCAAAACTACCAAATAATCTTTAAGGCCATAGAGACACTTTTTGCCCATTTTTTTAAACGATATTTACAAGCTTTGAAAGGTTTAATTGAAGTATATGGTAAAAAGATTTAAATTTAGCCTTTTATTTACATATTTTACACTATTTTCTTTACAATACGGCAAATTTGTTTCTTAAAAAGCTGTACATCACATGTAGATTTTATTTTACATTTAACCTAATCTAAAATAGAAACTTTAAAAAAATACAAATACACTGTCAGTAAAAAAATAAAACAAATGACTTCATTTTACTTGAGGTATTTGAAATATGACGACACTACATTAATCAAAGCAGTGCTTTAAGAGCCTTATTGTTAATTTTGATAAATAAACAATAAGTAACAACGGATTGCTTTGACCTGTAATGCTTTAAGACAGATCAGAATACAGCTAAATGTGTAAATCACACAAATACCTCATCCAGAAACATTTCCAGCATAATTATTTTGTCGTAAAGAAAAAAAATTAAAAAATACACCTTTGCTAAAAGTAAGTTTCACTTCACAACACAGCCAAATAAGAAGACCATTAGCATTGTCATCGATCATGTATCAATCTATTTCTTAATACTTAATAACTTTGAATACTTTTGACTAAATTTAGTCAAGGAACAAAGATAAATAATGTCTACTTTAATAGTGGAGAGATCGCGATTGTATTCAATCTGAACACACAGGCGATCCTGAGAGGACTTACAGTTCATTAGAAAAAAAAAGCCTATTTAAAAGCTCACATATCTGTTTTAGCGATTTGCGTACATGAATGCGCTCTCGTGTTAAAACAAAGCACTCGCCACATTTGTAGAAATGAGTTATTGCGCAATACCTTTATTCCCGCGCCGCCATTCAGACTGTATTTAGAGGAGTGACAGGTCAGAGGCGAGAGACTGGCTGTCGGAGAGCGAAACGTGTTTGTAGATCATCAAAAAGGCAGGAAATATGTCCTCGGTTTAATTACTCTGCTAGACATCTCTATAGTGAAAACATCCGAGAAGCATTAATCCAACAAAACATTTGTTTTTAAGTTGTTTTTTTTCTGTCTCTGCAACACAGAAAGCATTTGTCCCGCCCTTACGTTTCACGCAACTAGACAAGGTCGACTGTGATTGGCCACTTTTCATGTCAGTCAAATCACGCTTCAGAATCAATTCTTAAACTTCGGAAAATGATTTATAACAGCTTATGGCACAATGCACTAAAATAAACATTCTAACCACAGCGTTGTGATCGTACACTTCACAAAACAGCCAATGCTGATCACATCGATGTTATATTATGCATTAAAGGATTAAAAGTTTTAATTGTTTCTTTCATTGTTCAGCGGTTCCTCCGCGTACCACTAGGAGGAAGCCCGCATACTACCACAGTTTGAGAACCACTGCTATAGAGAATGTGTGGGCAGAGTTGAAAAAGCTTGTGCGAGCAAGACAGCCTACAAATCTGACTCAGTTACAGCAATTCTGCAGGAGGAATGAGCCAAAACTCCTGCAGACTATTGTGAGAAGCTTGTGGAAGGAGACCCAAAACATCTGACCAAAGTTATACAGCTTAAAAGCAAAGCTAACAAACACCAAGGAAATGTGTTTAAACTTCTGACTGTCTAGAAATTATTAACAAAATCTCTCATTATTCTGGCATTGAGCAAATGTAAGTCATTTAGGTAACCCTGACGGACCTTTGTTCTTCTGAAAGTGAATCTGGAGAGTTCTGAATGAGCCTCCATGTGCAAAAAGTTATTCATTTGCATAATACACGCCCACACTCGTATTTTTCCTCTCATATCTGTGCTCAAACTGGAGATCCTCGACTCATCTCTGCTCCTAAAGCACTAGAGCTTTCCTGATGAGCAGATCACCATCACCATCACCTGTGGACATCACATCATCATCCAGCAGATCACCTGATCACGGCCAGAACTGCTGCTGACTCTGTTTCTGGAGTGTGCTGCAGGAACCAACATTGGCACATGTGTTTACTTAAAAAATAACCGATAAGAATGATGAGGAACACACTCATGATGTTTCTTTCACTCTCTGCAATGAAATACAAGTCAAAGTAAAACTAGAAATCACTACCTTCTGTTTTTATTTGTGTTTTCCACACGGTCACAACTTTATCTGATGTGATATATATACAGTATACGTGTGTGTGTGTGTGTGTGTGGTACCTGTGGCGATGTGTGTGCTGGTGTTGTGGTGTCTCCTGTAGAAGACTCTGGCACACAGCGCAGTCAGCCCGGGACTCTCCTGAAGCGCAGAGCTGTAGCAGGACATCAGTGTGTGCAGCAGGCTGTCGGCGCTCACACACACACTCTCTGCGCTCTCACACACACTCAGAGACAGAGAGGCGTATCGAGCGCAGCCGGAGCGCAGCAGCCGGGACTCCACAAGGCCGTTGGAGCTCCGACACACACACACTCTCTCTGAGGGACAGTCCTGCACCGCAGACACATGCAGCTCCAGCAGCGCTCCTCTGGGCAGAGCACACACCACCAGCAGATGGAGCTGAGGAGCACACACACACACACCAGTGCATGAGAACAACACAAACACAAAGTGAAGAAAACACACCTTCATCACACTGAAAACAACAGCGGAGTTATCTCATCCCCATGATGAACACACACGGACATCACCTGCAGCCTGACAACAAGCGACCGGCGAGACAAAGCCAGATCAGAGAGATTCCAGACACGCGCGGCTCATTCTACACCATCTCAGGCCTTAAATGATGTCATCTGCAGAGTTAAACATCTTTATTCTTCAGCGGCGGCCATTATCACCTCTCAAACGTCTTCTGCGACACAATGCGGCCCTCAAATAACACCGTCTCATCTGCTAATGGCCGACAAATGAGTGTTTTACACAAGCGCCGCTTTGTTTGCGCCGTCGATCAGGGCCGAAAACACTTAACCCTCTGCTCAATTGGCTGGATCAATTTTCCTCCACTCCAGCGCACCGCTGTAATGACGGGTTACACACACTTTATTTCGAGATTCGCTCAGAAAGCAGACGGCGAATAAATCAGAGAGGCTTTTCTCACAATTTGGGGCCGCGTCCCGGTGGCGACCCGGTGACCGGCGCTGCACTTATATCCAGATTAAAGCAGCGAGCGCTGATTGCGTATCAACACCACAGCACTTCAGCCACTAAACAATAGCAGCTTTAAGCAGAGCAAAGTGTTCACTCAGACGGCTGCGCTTTAATACGCCACAGATTAGCACTTAACAGCACACAGGGGCCGTAATGAAGGGAGGCTGCTAATGGTTCCCAGGGTCCGTAATAACGGATCCAGAGTGGTTTTAAGGGATAGTTCACTCAAAAATGAAGAGTTAATCACTTCTTACACGACTGCAGGATTATCTTCTGCTGTGGTCAACAGGTTTGGAAAAGGTAAAGGGTGAGTAAATGAAGACAGAATTTACTCTTAAGGGTAAACTTTAAAGGCCGACCTCGTGACATCCAGACTCTCACTTTATATGTCAAAAACAGAACAAGATCTGAAACAACAGCATTTACTATAGCCATAAGGTTTAGATGATGTTTACGGCAGGTGGAGGAGGTTTAGATGATGTTTACAGCAGGTGGAGGAGGTTTAGATTACACTCTTTACATCAATATCCATGTAATCCTTTAATATAACACAATCAATTCCCATTTAATTCTTTATACAGAACAAATCCTCCAACATTTAAACATGTTATAGATCACAGCTAATTACAATATTCAAATCTCCTAATACAAGATCAATAAATATTTAAATCACAAAGCAGAACAGAGTTTGTGGATATTTTAATATCTCATAATAGAATAAGTCAGACTCATCTCTAATCTCTTCACAGAAATCCGTCAGCTTGTATAACAGCAGCTGAACACATGAAGGTTTACACACTCATTAAAGCAGCCGTGTGGGAAAGTTGACTTCAATAACCTGCAGTTGTGAGTGTGATCAGTGTTTGCATTGATCTGAAGTTAAACCGTCTCTATAACACACACGTCTCGCTCTCCACAAACAACACATGTGCCAATTAACCCTGCAAACTCCATCACACACTCCATTACAGACATTATGAACGCTTCTGCTTCATCTCCTCTGACTGGAGGAGCTGTTTTCATCATATCCACACACACCGAATCAACCCGCTGATGATGATTATTAGACACATCACCAGTGACAGCATCAACACACTGATATATGATCACATATAGATGATCAATAAGTCATCACAACATACAGTTTCATGTTGCTTTCACTTATTTTAAAAGGTTTTGACTTTAAGTTATGCACTAATACCAGTAATCTTAATTTGTTACAGTTTAATCAAATTAATCTGATGAGTAGGCCCACACCAAAGTGAATTATGGGATCACATCTGAAGATATGTGTGGGAATCTCACAGCATCAGGTTTGATGAGCGCTCAGCCCTGAGATCAGCTCCTGATTGGCTCAGCTGCGCTTCACTCGGACACTTCATTTGCATATAAACGTCGGACTCATGAAGGAGCTCTGGGATTAATTGCTTTCCCCTAATCCAGCTCTCTTAAATAAACATTAAATAATGAAACAATGCAGAGAGCAAGAGGAAACAAGCAGCACTATCTCAGAGCAAACACGGTGATGAGAGGATTGTACTGGTCTCGAATTAAGACTCCACAAAGATGGACCCCGTCAGCACATCTGTGCATCTCCAGGCCGCAGTTACACCTAAATCTCATTTATTTCACACATAATTCTGCCTTTCCTTGTTTAAGTAGCCCTTTAAAGAGGTCTTTATTCAATATTAGTAATCCAGCAGCATGTCTAATGTCATTGACGTCAATTTTGCAAGTTATTTTTCTTTCTGTTTTACTTTCTGTAGTAACACTGCATATAACAGTGCCCTTTAAAAAATCTGGATAGACCGAGGCTCAGTCAAATAAAAGAGATCAGTATATGGGAATGACCACACAATGAGCAGCAGACACCATCATTCTCATGTAAATCACGCAAGTGTAAAACCCCGGCGGACTAAAGGCCAATCAGAACACAACGCAGACTGTTGGTGACTCACAGGCCACGCCCTTATCATTTGCATGTGCTCTAGGTCAGGTTTTACATCATCCGGACCTGACGAGCAGCCACATCATCAGGAGATCAGCAGCCCAAACACAGACTGATGTGCTGCCTGGGATCATTCATATTTATGGTCAATATGGACCTTCTGACTTTAAGATTATTTTATGGGGTGATAAATGAGCATATTATAGTTTCTGGAGATTTCCCTGAGCCATAAACCTGCCTCCAGAGAACAACTTCAGATTGTGGGCAAATATGCAGATTTAATCTATTCGAATTTACCTGTTTTCAAATGTGATTACATATAGAAAATATAATATGAAAATATCAGTGTGCAACATCAAGCAGCAGAACGAGCATGTGTGTGTGTGTGTGTGTGTGTGTGTGAGTGTGTTTGTGTGTGTGTGTGTGTGTGTGTTTGTGTGTGTGTGTGTGAGTGCTCACCTGTGCGTCCTGCAGTCGTGTTCTCCAGGCTGCGCTGACGGCTGAACTGTATTTGACGTCTGTGATGTAGATGTGCGCCTGCAGTACGTTCTTCAGCGTCAGTCCAGAGCTCACAGCCTCCAGAACCTTCTCTGTGTGACTGAAGCAGAGCTGAGCCTGGAGCAGTGGAGGACCGTCCAGCAGAACCATACGGCACGGGACTAGAGGGATCTGACCCGCACAGAACACTGCACCGCCAACCTGACAGACACACACACACACACACACACACACACACACACACACACACACACACACACACGATAATCTGACTGTGAATCTTTACATTTAGAATAAAAGCAGTGTTTAATAGTGTTAAAGTCATGTTAAGCTCAATATTATTCACCCCTTCAGCAATATTAGTGTTGGATTGTCTCCAGAACAAACCACTGTTATACAATGACTTGCCTAATTACCCTAACTTTACCCTAATTACTCTAGTGAAGCCTTTACATGTCACTGTAAGCTGAACACTAGTGTCTTGAAGAACATCTAGTCTAATATGATGGAGAAGAGGAAACACATCAGCTATTAGAGATGAGTTATGAACACATGTGTTAATGAATTAATTAAATAATGAAAATTGAGCACAAGTTCAGCTGTACATCAGAAATGTGCATATATGACACTGAATATACATCAATTGATAATAAGAATAATAATTTAAACAGCTCTATATAGTTGGACGTTCTGAGGCTAATCAACATTTGACCATGTGTCCGCATCTAAATGGAGAAGGTTCAAGTGGTTTTCTGTAGCCCACTGATGAACCCTGCCGGATTCCTGCCAATGCTGGAGCCGTACATTAAACAGGTGCAACTCTTTTGAGTTGAACAGCAGAGCCTCGATTAAAGCGCTACACCTTCATTGTTATTTTATCAGCTCCAGCTGCCGTTTCACACGGACGACGAGCAAATGTGCAGCTCCGACATCCGCATTCACAACCTGATAATGAGCTGAGAGCCCACACATCAACTCACAATCCAGCAGATACAGATGCAGAAGCTCTCGCACATACAACACAGCACTGCAGGTGAGGAGAAACATCCATACACACTCATTCACACACACACACTCATACACTACGGCCACTGTAGTTGATCAGTTCCCCTATAGCGCATGTGTTTGGACTGTGGGGGAAACCGGAGCACCCGGAGGAAACCCACACCAACACGGGGAGAACATGCAAACTCCACACAGAAACACCAACTGACCCAGCCGAGACTCAAACCAGAGACCTTCTTGCAGTGAGGCCACAGTGCTGATCATTGAGCCATCATGCTAGCTTGTACTTTATTTTAAACTAGAAATGGTCTAATCACTAGAATCAGTTTCAACATCACTCCAAACTCATACTAATAGGGCTCAAGAGTGAAGCAGGAGGCTCAGACCCTCTCTTAGAAACCGCCTGTGATGTTGTTTCTGGAGCAAAATGAGCATTTGAGCATTGCCTCGGAAACAACGGCTCAACAAAACCCACTTTGCTGGAGGGAGCAAATAGTCACATCCGTTTCCATAATCATCCGGGTTTCCCATGATTCCTGCTGCTGGCTTCACTTGTCATGTTTGATGAATCTTCAGCAGCTCTGGATTACCGGGACGCAGCGCAGGCTCCCAGCGGCGGATCAATCAGCGCTTCATTTACCTGCCAGCGTTATTCGCAGAGCCACATCCATCCACAGCACCTACAGCAAACACACACTGGCGCTGCGCTCATCTTTTGTTATTCCTGTGCAGAATTCTGCAAGAAGCCCTGCAGATTTGTGCATTTATGAGCGCATCGTGTCTGAAACCCTAATAAAAAAGACCTTTGTGACTTTAATTTAAGGTGTAAATCCCTTTACATCCACTGAACAGCAGATGATGCTGGGTGCACTTAATTCCTTTATGCTTTCTCAACACAAATCAATGAAGTGCATCTAATCGCTCCTACAAATGTAAGTGGATTGAACATAACACATTTGAGTTGTCCCCCAAAAATTCGAGAATTGTGTTGTTTAAGCTCATGGCAAATACGCAGTGTGAACAAGCAGCGATGATAACTGTTTGAGTGTTGTTTGAAGTACTAAAAGACAGAACATATCACTGTCCTTCAAATCAATAAACTAGGACTGCATCACACATCACAAAAGTATTGTTATTGCCATAATATTATAGTGTTATAAAGACAAGGGCTCTATTTTATCCATCTAAGAGCAGTCTAAAGCTCATGGCGCATAGCGTTAAGAGCCTGTCTGAATGCACTTCTGTTTTAAGGACAGATAAATTCACTCTTCACCCCCAGCGCATGCTCTAACAGGGCTGTGCTGATCCTCTTCATGAGTTCTGGCTGTGTTTTGAGCAGAACCTGCATCAGAGTCTCGTCTCTCATTTCCTTTAAGAGTCAGTTGTGTCGCTCCATGGTGCATTTGCTATTTACATGGCGACTCTGTAAGTGTAAAAGCTGAACGCTTCACTAGCGAGAACACAGATAAACAGAGCATCTGCAGCGCCAGGATAAAGAACGAGCCTCCTCCATTCAGCTTCTTTACTTTCTCTTTACTCCTTTACTTTGGTGGAGTGAGGAAACGGTGGACACTCACTCCACTGAACACATCCATCAGCCCACATGTTTCATCTCCTTTGTTAAACACAGATTTCCTTCCAAACTATTTCTAAGTTCAGCTCTAATCTCCAGCAGAGGAATAAATGAACAATAATAATGAAGTGTGGTCAGAAAACTGAGCTATATCCAAACACACGTCCTGTTCTTATCCACATATGCTGATGCAGACGTCTCCAAAACCCCACAGTGAATCATTTCTATTTAAACAATGTTAAAACTGAGTGTTGCGCTGCTCTGAAAATAGCAATAAATCATGCCAAACATGTCTTGCGCCGGGTCTATGATAGATAAACGATATGACAAATGTTGGACAGTTTTTTAGACTGAATTAGATCTGGAAAATGGTTGTTTATTTTAATAATAAATAAATAAATGACAAAAACATAGCTAACAAAAATAGCATTCATCAAGGGAACTGTTATATCATATCCAAACAACAACAAAATCTCATATTTTTCCAGTATCATGAAGCCCTAATATAAACATTTGCAAATTAGTTCATATTATTAATTAAATCAATAGAAAACTATATAAATATATACACAAGTCAGAATTGTTCAACCTCCTCTATATTCATCCCTCAATTTCAGCACATCTCTCATCATAACAGTGTTCATAACTCATCTCTAATAGCTGATGTGTTTCCTCTTCATCATGATGACAGCACATCATATTAGACTAGATCTTCTTCAAGACACTAGTGTTCAGCTTACAGTGACATGTAAAGGCTTCACTAGGGTAATTAGGGTAAAGTTAGGGTAATTAGGCAAGTCATTGTATAACAGTGGTTTGTTCTGGAGACAATCCAACACTAATATTGCTGAAGGGGAGAATAATATTGAGCTTAACATGACTTTAACACTATTAAACACTGCTTTTACTCTAGCCCAAATAAAACACATCAGACTTTCTCCAGAAGAACAGAGATTAGCGGAAACACTGTGAACAACTCCTGCATCTGAGAAACAGTATGTGGGAAATATTTGACTAAACGAAGGACTAAATGAGTCTGTGAAAGTTTATGGTATTATAACACCATCCAAACATAATCCAAGATGGAGTCGCGCGCACACACACACACACACACATATATATATATATACACACACACACACACACACACACACGCACACACACACTCAGAGAACCGGCCTTCAGTAAAATCCCTCACGTTTGTGCATTTGAATATCAAAAGCGAGAGCTCTTGGCGATTATAATACTGGCGTAATAAAGAACAGGTGTGGCGTGATCAATTATTAAGAGCCGTGCGCAGGTACTTCGGGGAGGAGGAGGAGACGGGGGAATACTATTTACATAAAATTAACAGTTCAAAAGAATGAGTTCACACACCAATCAAACTTGTTAATTGACTGTCAATGGCGCGTCGCTGAATATACAACACAACTACATTATTCATCCTGCCGCTTGACAAGGAAGACAGGCCAATTTGCATGGGCGTCCAAAATCTGATCAACAACTACAACGCCGCATGCATTTTTAATAGAGCCTCATTAATATTCATAGGGGTCAAGCTACGGCACTGCGTTTCATTTAACTCTTTGCAGACGGCAAAAGTGTTTTAGGAAAGAGCAACTTTAAGACCCTTTTCCCTCTTGGTCTGCTGCTTTGAGCTCCTCGTGAGGACGGCGCTGGGAGTTCAGCTGCTTCTGAGACTCTGATGAATCTGACAGGCGTGTTTGCTGCAGAACTGCACCGTCTAGACACACAGCTTTAAAAGAACGACTGGATGTTGTTTATGCACTAACTAACTAACTAACCCATCCACCAACTAACTAACTAACTAACTAACTAACTAACTAACTAACTAACTAACTAACTAACTAACTAACTTCATAAATAATTAATTTAACAAATATATTAATGAATACATCTTATGCACTGAATGTTAAGTTATTTTAAATTATTATTATTATTATTATTAATTGTTATAATAATATAATACTGCATTATTTAACATTTATAGTTATTTATTTTTATTGTAAAAGCACCCAGTGTAGACAAACAACATGCTGTTTATGAAACAAATAAATATTAAATATGAAAACATTCGATAAACTGAAGTCAAATATTAATTTAGACAATTATTGTTATTATTAGAAATATTATTGTTGGTATATTATTAATATTATTATTATTAAAAAATTAAAAAATTACATCCAATGCACTGAAGTCTAATGTTAAGAATAATTTTAGATTTGTAATAATAATAATTATTATTAATATAAATATTATTATGTTGGTATAATATAATAATAGTATATTATAAATAAAAATATAAATAATATACATCCAATGACCTGAAATCTTTTAAGAGATTTTGTTAGATTACTTTATTATTATTATTATTATTATCATAAATATTATTATGATGTTTTACTATTATTAATATATTATTAAAAAAAAGAAAAAAATAAATAGATAAAATACACCTGATGATTTAAAAGTCTGTTATTCATTAATTTACCTTCAGCTTAGTCCCCTTATTAATCAGGGGTCGTCACAGTGGAATGAACCGCCAACTTATCCAGCATATGTTTTACACAGCGAATGCCCTTGCAGCTGCAACCTAGCACTGGGAAACACCCATATTTTATCATACACTACGGTCAGTGTAGTTGATCAGTTCCCCTATAGCGCATGTGTTTGGACTGTGGGGGAAACCGGAGCACCCGGAGGAAACCCACACCAACATGGGGAGAACATGCAAACTCCACACAGAAACACCAACTGACCCAGCCGAGACTCAAACCAGAGACCTTCTTGCTGTGAGGCGATATTAATTGTATATAATTATTATACATAAATAAATATATCCAATGAACTGAAGTTTAAGGTTATATGTTATTTTAGACTGTAATTAATGTTATTATAAATATGATTATGCTGGTATAATATAATAATAGGATATTATAATAATTAATTGGTATAATACAATAATTGTATATTATTATTATATGCAAATAATGAAATACATTTGATGAACTGAAGTCTAATGTTAAGTGTTATTTTAGACTGTTGTTATTATTATTATTGTTGAAATTAGTACATTATTTTTATTGTTATTAATAATACATTTTCCATTTCTTAAACTTGAGTGATTTTGCTGTTGTCAATTCTCTTCATTTGTCAAAAAATGTTTATAGTCATTACTCATTTTCATTTGCTTTTAAATATTTGAATGAAAATGAGAAATAATAAATAAATGAAAAACTTATTCCAGCTGCTTTTGGAGAAGAGAAAAAGATTTAATTTGTTGAAAAAGCAACACACACAGTCTTATTCTGTATAAACCAAAAATTAATATAGAATTACATATCCTGTGCACTGAGGTTACACTTATTTTAGGAGTTACAAAATAATAGTGATAATAATAATAATAATAATAATAATAATAATAATGATAATGATAATAATAATAACAATGATAATAATAATAGTGATAATAATAATAACAACAATAATAATAATGATAATAATAATAATAACAATGATAATAATAATAGTGATAATAATAATAACAACAATTATAATAATGATAATAATAATAATAATAACAATAAAAACAATAATTATAACAATAATAATAATAATAATGCAATGCAGTAAGTAGGGCTGTCGCCTCACAGCAAGAAGGTCGCTGGTTTGAGCCCCGGCTGGCTCAGTTGGTGTTTCTGTGTGGAGTTTGCATGTTCTCCCTGTGTTCGCGTGGGTTTTCTCCGGGTGCTCTGGTTTCCCCCACAGTCCAAACACATGCAGTACAGGGGAATTGGGTAGGCTAAATTATCCGTAGTGTATGAGAGTGTGTGTGTGGATGTTTCCCAGAGATGGGTTGCGGCTGGAAGGGGATCCGCTGCGTAAAAACATGCTGGATAAGTTGGCGGTTCATTCCGCTGTGGCGACCCGGATTAATAAAGGGACTAAGCTGACAAGAAAATGAATGAATGAATGAATAATAACATTAAAAAAATAATAATGAATAATAATAATGACAATAATAATGATGATGATAATAATACCAATAAAAAATTATAATACATAATAACAATAATACCAACAACATCAATAATACATTTTTATTGACTTGTATTTTAATACCCAGAAGCTCTATTTTAGACTGTATATTGTGAAAAAATTATTATTATTATTAATAAACTTTCTACATTATTATTCTTAGTGATTTTGTCAACTCTATTAGCTTGTATATTTTATTGCACCACTCTTGCTTTCGTCACGTTTATTTATTATTTTCTGATCATTTTAGATTGACTCATTTTGTATTTATGACTCCAATGATCTCCAAAATCTCACCAACAAGCATAATTCTGCATGTGTGTGTAATCCAAAGTGCAGAGAGAGAGAGAGAGAGAGAGAGAGAGAGAGAGAGAGATTATAAATATTCACAGGGGTCAAGCTGTGGCGCCATGTCCACTTAACTCCCAGTAAACAGCACAGTTTTCAGCACAACTGCAAGGCTTTTCCCCTCCTCATGCATTATCAATCAGCATCTCACATCTCGAAGGCCTTCAGAAGCCGACGAGCGCTGAAAGGTGAAAATCCTGAAGGAAAGACGCGTGTCAATGACAGACGCATGTAAATGAAGAGTGTGTTAATTGTGTGTGAGTGAAATCTCGGCGGTGTAGGGCTCTTATTTGTTTGTTTGTGGCTGTGGAGGTGACATTAGCCACGGATATTCCTGCTAAAGTGACCTGCTATTGACGAACGGTCAAGGACGAGGATTAAAAATGGTATGCTAATGGACGCTCACACACGCTCCGCCTTCATGCATAATTGATCCTGTGAGGAACAACACACACACACACACACACACACACACACACACACACACACACACACACACACACACACACACACACACACACACACACTGCTGGGCTCACCATTCTGTGATGATGATGATGATGATGATGATGAAATAAGTGTGTGTTTTAGTTTTAACCCTTGTGTATTGTTCAAACTGACTCCCCTTTGCTGATGTTGGGGGCTGTTTTTACCCCACTGACCTCCATTATAATCACATTTATTGACTGCAAACCCACGACAGCAGATATAGTCATGCATTCCCTGTTGGGAAGAAGTCAAATGTGTGATTTCTCCTGTTGATCATCAGTCGGCAGCATTAACCCTTCAGATCAGCCTGTGCTGACTTCTATATTTTATATCTATAACTCCATATAAACGCCAGAATCTATGATTTTTTGGCACTTTAACTGATGATCAACAGTACAAATGGCTAACTGTCCCTCTTCCCAACAAGAGAAACCCGCAGCAATCAAGAATGCATGACTATATCTGCTGTCGTGGCTGTGCAGTCAATAAATGTGATTATAATGGAAGTCAATGGGGCAAAAACAGCCCCGAACATCAGCAAAGGGGAGTCAGTGTGAACAGAGTGTTGAGTTTCCCCAAAATATCTGTCAAAATAAGATCTGTCAGTAAAATCATCCCATTTGCTGAAACACAGAGAAAGCTGAGGCCAAGTTAAGTCTAAAGATCAGCAAGAGTGGATGAAAACGACCCAACAGCACACACGGGTTCAACTGCTAAGCTTAGTACTGGTTTGGCCTAGTGTGCACACTACTCCTGCATCTTAGGGTGTGTTCTTAGCTGTAGTGTGCTTCCTTTGGCGTAGACTGATGTTATAAGGATCCATTGTAGCATTTTCTGCCATTTTGGCTCTGTGTCCCACCAGACCAGCAGAACAGAACCAGTTGGAACCAACCAAAACACTTAATAACATTCGCATCAGCGTCAGGCTACAGTCAGGACAGCTTTCAGGGCCGGATTAACCAATAGGCATAATGGACACAGGCCCAGGAGCCCGTGCGCACTTGGGGCCCCGGCGAGGGGGGATGCAGATTTTGGAGTGTTTATTGAGGCTTAGTGCTACAGCACACCTCGGTGGAATGAGCTGTTGAGTGATTCCCGCCCATCACAGTCAGACTGACATAGACAACAAGAGCGCAAGAGACAGCAGCGGGAGTGGTGGAGCTCATAAAGCGCATGGCAACATGTCTTGATGTGATCGATCATGAACCCGATTCGAATCCAGCATCCGAAGAAAATGTTTTTCTTTCCCCCCGCTACATAGCAGATTTTGATCAGGGGATGGGCATGATGGGTAAGGGCTGATGGAGGGAGTGTGGCCGGGACAGCGGGGTTACACCCTCCATCCTCCCATCAGGTGTCATCGAGCTGAGGGAACACGATCGGTCCTGCTGTCAAACTGTAATACACTTACAGATATTAACCAAGAGCTGTTCATCACAGCATCTGCTCTCATACTGCTGCCTTCAGTTCAGCTGGAATAAACACAGATTAATAAAAATAAGAGAAGAGGGTTATGATTATTATTATTATAAACCCTCTAAAGCACTGTCCACTGTCTCCAGAGCAAAACCCTGCATCATACTGAAATACAATGACTTGCCTAATTACCCTAACTTTACCATAATTACCCTAGTGAAGCCTTTACATGTGACTGTGAGCTGAACACTAGTGTCTTGAAGAACATCTAGTCTAATATTATCGTTACACTGACCAATCATGATCAAGTATTCCTGAGCATTATGAATATTCTGATTATTATTACTGCTGCTGACGAGACACGCATCCTCACGCCTGGTCTGTGTGTGTGTGTGTGTGTCAGCGTAGATCAGTGTTACTCCAGCAGGCTAATAATAGCTGCACAAAGGAGAAGCGCACAGATATGAAGAAGAAGAGGAAGAGGAAGAAGAGGAAGAGTGGGTGTGTCTGAGCTGAAGATGCCCAGAGACAGATGAGCAGCGCTGTCATGTCCTCTTCTGTCAAACACACACACACACACACACACACACACACACACACACACACACACACACACATACACACACACACACACACATACACACTCACCCATACACAAACAAACACACACACATACACACACACACACACACACACACACACACACACACACATACACACTCACCCATACACAAACAAACACACACACACACACACACACAAACACACTAGTCCTATCTGTCGGCTGTGAGGAGCAAGGTCATGCAGAGTAACAGGATAACACACACACACACACACACACACACACACACACACACACACACACACACACACACACACATGCATGAACACACATGTGCGCAAACACACACACACACACACCAATGTGCACACGTCCACACACGCGCACACACATACACGTGTGTGTGTATTTTGTGTGTGAGCATGTGTGTGTGTGTCAGTGTGTATTTTGTGTGTGAGCGTGTGTGTGTGTGTCAGTGTGTATTTTGTGTGTGAGCGTGTGTGTGTGTATGTGTGTGTCAGTGTGTGAGCGTGTGTGTGTATTTTGTGTGTGAGCATGTGTGTGTGTGTGTGTGTGTTTGTGCGTTGTGTATTTTGTGTGTGAGCATGTGTGTGTGTGTGTGTGTATTTTGTGTGTGAGCATGTGTGTGTGTGTGTGTGTATTTTGTGTGTGAGCATGTGTGTGTGTGTGTGTGTGTGTGTGTGTGTATTTTGTGTGTGAGCATGTGTGTGTGTGTGTATTTTGTGTGTGAGCATGTGTGTGTGTGTGTGTGTGTATTTTGTGTGTGAGCATGTGTGTGTGTGTGTATTTGTGTGTGTGTGTGTGTGTTTCTCCTTGAATAATACTAATAAAAACAAACTGAAGCAGAATCTGAACCTCAGACCCTCGTAAAGAAGAGGAGACCCCCCTGATCTGGGCTCTGCTGTCAGTGACGGGCTGCAGACGAGCGGCTGGTGTGTGTTCTGGACAGGAGTGTGTGTGGACCCGGCCGCGGGACATGACAGGCCGCTCCACGCCTCGCTCGATCAAGCAGGATGTTTCCAGCACAATGCAAATGATGACAAACTCCATCATCCCGCGCCCCGCGCTCACAGCTAATCTGGCTAATGCGGAGAGGGCCGAGGGCCGTGGTGTCGCAGCGCATGATCTGCACACACGCCTCTGAACGGGACACTGATGGGGGTCTGAGACTGTGATGGACTCATGCCTTCATGGGGCTCTGAGGACGGACGGATGGGGGTCTGAGGGTCCCGGTCCGGTCTGAGCGGGTCTGAAAACGCCACACTGGGGGAAACATGTCAACCCGAGTCTCATCACACACACACACACACACACACACACCCATCACACACAGAACAAGCCTACAGCTCATGCACACACACACACACACACACACACACACACACACACACATGCAGTTCCATCAGTGGAGCAGCAGAGGGCAGTGTGACTGCACCGTACACACACACACACACACCAGCAGCAGAATGCTTCTAATGTAATATATGTAGTATATTCTCAATAATTATGGAATTTTACTACATTATTGTATTAAATGTAATAACAGTAACAGTGTAATATTAACATTATAATAACCACATAATAATTCTCAGGTGTTTAAACATCTTCATTATATTTTTGTGGGCTAAATTGACAGATATTTGATGATGTACTATGACAATCTTACTTTTATTACATAATAACACACACAGCATGTGCATATAAACACATAACAAGCGCAACACACTTTATATCAAGCCCATAATCAATAATAACTCCGTTAATAATCAAGCATAACCACTCTATAACGGCAGCTACAACAACACCTGCACTGTTTACATTCATAAATACCATCCTCCTTCAGCTTAGTCCCTTAACTATCAGAGGTCAACACAGCGGAATGAACCGACAACTATTCCAGCATATGCTTTACACAGCGGATGCCCTTCCAGCTGCAACCCAGTACTGGGAAACACCCATACACTGTGGCCAGTGTAGTTGATCAGTCCCCCTATAGCGCATGTGTTTGGACTGTGGGGGAAACCGGAGCACCCGGAGGAAACCCACGCCAACACGGGGAGAACATGCAAACTCCACACAGAAACACCAACTGACCCAGCCGAGAGTCAAACCAGAGACCTTCTTGAGCCACCATGTGGCCATTTTAATAAATGAAGTGTGTGTTTTGCTTTGGTTTTGGCATTACTTGTGAGCACTTTGGTCAACTTTGTCGGTTTAAAGTGTGCTATAAATCAGATTTAAGCTGAATATTAGTAACAGCGTTATCAATACATTATTAGTGATGCACTTCAGTTTTCAAGATCTATTATTAAGGCAGTCGTTATTGTGTTTATAACAAAAATATTCAAATGAACACTCACAATAATTATAAATAATTATTGTGAGTCACTAACCATTAAAATGCATATGCAAATAATTATAAACAGAATCATAATTATATATTCATTATGATCACGAGCTTCATCGAAAATTAATAAACGTAACAAAATAAATGACATACACATATTATAATATTGGGCGGCACGGTGGCTCAGTGTTCAGCAAGAAGAGCAAGAAGGTCACTGGTTCGAGTCCTGGCTGGGTCAGTTGGCGTTTCTGTGTGGAGTTTGCATGTTCTCCTCATGGAGATGGGTTTCCTCCGGGTGCTCTGGTTTCCCCCAAAGTCCAAACACATGCGGTACAGATGAATTGGGTAGGCTAAATTGTCCGTAGGGTATGTGTATGGGTGTTTCCCAGTGATTGGTTGCAGCTGGAAGGGCATCCGCTGCGTAAAACATATGCTGGATGAGTTGGTGGTTCTTTTCGCTGTGGCGTCCCCTGATTAATAAAACAACAAAACGAAAAGAAAATGAACGAATGAATGAGTTGGTGGTTCATTCCTCTGTGGCGATCCCAGATTAACAAAGGGACTTAGCCGAAAATGAATGAATGAATGAATGAATGAATGAATGGGCGGTTCATTCCACTGTGGCGACCCCAGATTAATAAAGGGACTAAGCTGAAAAGAAAATGAAAGAATAAATGAGTTGTCGGTTCATTCCACTGTGGCGACCCCAGATTAACTAAGCTGAATCTATTTAAGCAATAAAGTCTCCATTATGAACACTGCTGTAAATACAGTTTAAAAGCACTCTGGAAGTCTGAATAATACACAGTTATTGACCGTATCAGTGATATTAATATTCTGCATGTTCATTATCAGCATATTCTGATTTATTGAATATCAGTCTAATATAATCCTGTCATGTGTTCTGCTTTTGATTGGCAGAGTTACAGCTTTATTCTGTAAAATGTGTCTCGTACGTTTTTGATATACATTTAAACAGCAGCTCCTTCACATATATAATCAAATATCCATATTTACAAGACTTGAAGCAGCTCATGACAGGTTTTGAGAAAAGGCATCACAAAATCAGTCATTTACAGCTGCTAAACTAAAGGAAGATCCTGCAGAATCCACCTGCATGCACTGATATGCACATACAGCAATTATGAATATAAAATACACACATATATATTAAACCAATGCTCCAGCGGTGTCACTGTGTGTCCCATCACTCGCTGGACACAGTCTTGTTGCCATAGGAATGGTCTGTTGGATGTGATCGGAGTGGACAGCACTCGCTGCTTTCAGCACACACACACACACACACACACACACACACACACACACACACACACACACACACACACACACACACAAGCCTTTGGACTCTGATTCAGGCTCTGACTCTGCATCTACCTGCACATGCACGCATACACACACACACACTCAGCAGTGACTCACTCCAGACACACATGGACATCATCCACAAACAGGTCAGTCCGAGCTGCTAGTTAACCCCTGGGGGTCAGTAGGTGTTGCTGGTTAGCCCAATGGGTCAGTAGGTGCTGCTTGTTAAGCACACAGGTTAAGACTAACAGAAGTAACTGACACTGCAGTTCACTGACTGGCCACTGGGGGCGGCTACAAAACACAGCACATTTCCATAGACTCCAATGTTAAAACACTGACATTACAGCAGAGAGAGAGAGAGAGAGAGAGAGAGAGAGAGAGAGAGAGAGAGAGAGAGAGAGAGAGAGAGAGAGAGAGAGAGAGAGAGAGAGAGAGAGAGAGAGAGAGAGAGAGAGGGAGAGAGAGAGAGAGACAGAGAGAGAGAGAGAGAGAGAGAGAGAGAGAGAGAGACAGAGAGAGAGAGAGAGAGGGAGAGAGAGAGAGAGAGAGAGAGAGAGAGAGAGAGAGAGAGAGAGAGAGAGAGAGTGGTGTTTACAGCCTGGTGCAAGAGAAGATGTTGGTGTATATGGCTAATATTAGCCTTCATGACAGCTATATATTGCAATATGTGTGTGTGTGTGTGTGATTGTAGATGTGCATGCTACAAAAGCTCATTTCTCTGCATCTGGAGTGTGTGAGTGTGTGTGAGTGTGTGTGTGTGTGTGTGATTGTAGATGTGCATGCTACAAAAGCTCATTTCTCTGCATCTGGAGTGTGTGAGTGTGTGTGAGTGTGTGTGTGTGTGTGTGTGTGATTGTAGATGTGCATGCTACAAAAGCTCATTTCTTTGCATCTGGAGTGTGTGAGTGTGTGTGAGTGTGTGTGTGTGTGTGTGTGTGTGTGTGATTGTAGATGTGCATGCTACAAAAGCTCATTTCTTTGCATCTGGAGTGTGTGAGTGTGTGTGAGTGTGTGTGTGTGTGTGTGTGTGTGTGATTGTAGATGTGCATGCTACAAAAGCTCATTTCTTTGCATCTGGAGTGTGTGAGTGTGTGTGAGTGTGTGTGTGTGTGTGTGTGTGTGTGATTGTAGATGTGCATGCTACAAAAGCTCATTTCTCTGCATCTGGAGTGTGTGAGTGTGTGTGTGCGGTGCGCCGGTGCTGATCTCTGGCTGTGTGATCAGAGCTGAAGGTCTCCTGGTATTCTGGTATTGTTTGCGGCTGTGGCTGGAGAGCTGGTGCCCGCAGCGCTGCATTATTTCCCGCCTCCTCCTCTATCAGCGCTCCTCAACTAATGTTAATAGACTAGAAAATAGAGACATTTATGAAGCATCGGCCGCGTTTATCAACAAATCCATAAAGTATGACAAGGGTGAGCGGAGATAAAAGCAGAGCTGTAATAGATGATGGCGAAAGCAGAACACCGCGGGCGCTGATGAGAAATGGAGGAGATCGCCGCGTTTACACACACACACACACACACCGCTAATTAATCTGAACACGCAGCACACACCTGCTTCCCAGAGACACACTCATTAACCGCCGCTGCTAATTGAAGATGCACAGGAGAGAAGACCTGCCTCTGTGTCAGTGTGTATGCTCAGGTCTGATTTATCACTGTGAGCTGAAGATGAATATTCAGCTGTTTGTGTTACGTGTTGCTTCAGAAAACAGAAAATATCATGATTTCAAGAACTTTTATGATCATTTTCAGCTTTAAAATCAGTTGTGACGCTACATGTTTTGTGGATACAGAGATGTAATCCTAATAAACCATTATTTGGGGGAATGTTTTTATTAATTATTGTTATTGATCATAATGATGATGATAATAATAATAATATTGATGACTAACAATATTAATATATTATTATTAATATAAATAATACCAAATAACAATAATAACAGTAATAATAATAATAATAATAATAACATGATTAATAATAACAACAAATGATAATAATAATAATAACAATAATAACACAAAAAATAACAAATGATAATAATAACAAATAATAATAATAATAAAAAATCATAACAAATTATAATAATAAAATAACACCAATATAAATAATAACAAATAGTAATAGCATTAATAATAATATAAATAATAACAAATGATAATAATAATAATAATAACATAACAATAAAATTATTAAAAATAATAACAAGTAATAATAATAAAATAATAATAAATAATAACAAATAATAATAACATTAATAATAATAAAAATAATAACAAATAATAATAATATAAAAAACAACAACAACAATAATAACATTATTGATAATAACAAATGATAATAACAACAACAATAATAAAAACAATAATATTAATAATAATAAATAATAATTATAACAAAAAATTATAAAAAATAATAATAAATGAAGCAGCATTTTTCAATTTGATACAAAATGATTAGCTCTCCATTAATATTATTTAATTTTTGCTGT
Source organism: Danio rerio (assembly GCF_052040795.2). Taxonomy (NCBI): domain Eukaryota; kingdom Metazoa; phylum Chordata; class Actinopteri; order Cypriniformes; family Danionidae; genus Danio; species Danio rerio. Next base: position 59,197,932 of record NC_141037.1, on the reverse strand, counting down.
TTAACAGAGAGGCACATTTTTAAACCTAATAGTTCATAACTAATTTCTAATAGCTGATTTTTGCTATTATGACAACAAATCATATTTCTGCTAGTTAATCTTCATGTGTTTGGACTGTGGGGGAAACCGGAGCATCCAGAGGAAACCCACGCCAACACGGGGAAAACATGCAAACTCCACACAGAAACACCAACTGATCCAGCCGAGACTCGAAACAGCAACCTTCTTGCTGTGAGACCACAGTGCTGACCATTGTACCATCCTATAATAATAATAATAATAATGATAAAATAATAATAATAATAATGATAAAATAATAATAATAATAATAATAATAATAAAATCATAATAATAACAACAACAATAATAAAAATGATTAACAAATAATCATAATAATAATAATTTATAATAAAAATAATATCAATAAATTATATTAATAATAACAACAATAATAATAAATATAATAATAAAGATATAAATGACAATGTACAATATATTCCCACAGAAAGCCTCAGTATTGACTAAAACTATTAGTTTATTTTATATTATCAGTATTTCTGATTAAATAACACATCTGTGGCGAGCTGAAGAGGCTGATGATGATGATGATGATGATGATGATGTGTGTGTGTGTGTGTGTGTGTGTGTGTGATTGAGATGCTAAAACACCAGCGCTGGTGTGGTGTGTTCAGTCACAGATTTGGGCTCTTCAGCTCATTGTTTTAATGGATTTCCCTCCTTAAGCAGATTATAGACATGTTCCTGCCGCACAGGCCTGCGCTTCCTCTTTTGACTGTAATTGTGGGCGTCAGATCCCCATTTTTCCCAATGCAAATCCAAACCCCGGGAATAAAGCGAGCCTCCCGACGCAGTGGGCGTATTCCCAAAACTGGGACTAACGCGACTACATGGCCCTGGCGGAGGCTAAATTGGATTATTAAAGTGTGTGTGTGTGTGTGTGTGTGTGTGTGTGCCAGATCCCTGGGTAGTGTGCTGATTGTGATTTAACAGCGGTGTGTTTTGGATTGTGTTAGGACAGCCGATGCTCTTCCAAGGGGATTTTCGGGAGCAGGAAACATTAAATCAGCAAATGTTTGCGTGGAATTTAGCGCTCGCGCTGCTGCTAACGATGTTTCTGGTTAATGAAGGGTCAAGCCAGCCATCTGCTAAACAACCCAAGCCTAATCGACTCTTATGAGGGAAATAGATTCCTTCCCTATTGAGCTCGGAGAAATCTTTCCTTCATTTACAGTGCAGCTATCCTGCAAAACTCACCTGTATGCGGGGTTAACCCCAGTAGTGTGTGTGCGTGTGTGTGTGAGCAGTGTGTGAATCTCTCCAGCAGCCTCTGATGGTCAACATGAATTAACTGTGTTTGCTATAATCTTGATAAGAGCAGTCTGCAGGAACACTGTGATTGGCATTCTCCCTTTGTAGGTGTCATCAGAGGGGGAAAGCCCTGCCCACTAGCGCCCATCATTAGCATAAACAGCAGCCCTGAGTGAGAAGCAGCCGTCTGTCCAATAATATATAAGAATAAATAAATAAAAACAAATACATAAATAGAAATACTAATAATTAAGTTAAAAATACTAATAAATAAAAATAATAAAAAGGATAAAAATAAAATCAGAAACATTTTTATCTAGCACACGTGAAACTCAAAGCACTTTACACCTAATAAACACAAAGATAGCAGAAAACAAAGGTCTCCTCAAAATCAAAATTTCATAATCACAAAAATAAATTAATAAATGAAGTAAAAAACAAAAATAATAAATAAAATAAAAAATTATAATAAAAGCTAAATAAATAGTATAATCATAAAAATATAAAAACATTGTGAATATTAAAACAAACAAAATTACACACACACACACACACACACACACACATACACACACCTCACAGATACAAACGTCTAAGAATTATTAAGAAAATTAATAATAACACTTAATCATGACATATGAAAATCATAAATAATAAAAAATGAAAAAATAATAAATAAAATAATCATAAAATATATAAAATAGTCAGAAACCAAATATAAAAACAATAAAAAAACATAAAAATAGTCACATATAATAACATAAAAACATAAAATAATATAATATAAACAATAGAAACATTATAAATATAAAAACAAACAAAAATACACACATTACACAAAAACACACGTCTAAAAATAATAAAAACATTAATAAAAAAACAAAATCACAAAATATAAAAATAATAAATAAAAAAAAGATAAAAATAATAAAATTATAAAAAAATGTAAACATAAAAACAAACAAAAAACACTTCTAAAACACACACACACACACACACACATGCACGCACGCACACACACAATATAAATAAATAAATAAATAAAATAAAAGGACGTGTCTTATTTTCCATAATGGCCCGGATCTCCATCAGGCTGAGCGTGACCTCAGCGCGGAGGCTAATCAGGGTGAACAAGAGGAAATAAAGACGCGCTTTTGCTTAATTTGATCTAAACGAAGGCCTGGAGCGACAACAACACAAAGCAAAGGTTAACGAATCTGCTCAATCACGTCTGATAAGACCCTTCACATCAAACACACACACACACACACACGCACGCACGCACGCACGCACGCACACACACACACACACACACACACACACACACACACACGTCCTACACAATTACCTCTGGCTTTCAGGAGAAACACCCTGATAATGAAGCCTTTTAACTCCTTACACACACACACACACGCGTGCGCACGCTTCAGATGCGCTAATGCTCAGTGAACGCAGATGCTGAACTTTCAGGAATATTACACTGCTTTCAGCATCATGGGAGATGTTTTAACCCAGCCTGAGATCGCTTGTGTTTAATTAGCAATATTTATTGGAGGAGAATAATTAAGAGAATCAACATTATTGAAAGGGTTAAAGGTCAGCTGTAAATGGGTGTGATTTAGCTGGTTTACATGTCTCGTTAAGCTCGTTACGGTCACCTCACTTTAGGAACTCACACTTGAAAATGATGGGTGATTTATGCGTGTTATATTTATAGTTTGTGTAAGTATGTATGTTTACAAAAATGTAGTGAAAATGTATTGAATAAGGGAGGGTAAATTACAGCAAAATAAAACAAAAGTCATGTAAATTATTACATTAAGTATTAAAAACTAAACAAATGAACTAAATAAAAATATTAAATTAAATAAAAAATCCTAATAAATAAATAAATACAGTACAAACCAAAAAAATTAAGTATTACATAAAAAAATCCAAATAAATAAATAAAAAGTACAAACCAAAAAAAATTAAGAATTAAATAAAAAATGAAAGCTTAAAATAATAAATAATATAATTATAAAATATATATAAAATATTCTGAAACATTGTAAATATAAAAACAAACAACAACTGCAAACATTACCCCACACGTCTAAAATAATAATATAATAACTACATAAAAGCATAAAATATAAAATAATGAATATAATAATTAAATAAGATAATAAAAAAATTATAAATATTATAATAATATAAAATCATAAAAATTGTAAACCTTGTGAATATAAAAACAAACAGAAATACACACATCTCACCGATAGACACGTCTAAAAACAATAAAAACATTAATAAATAAATATAAGCATAACATATAAAAATAATAATAAAAAATGCAAGCGTAGTGAATATTAAAACAAACGAAAAATACACACATAGGTCTCACAATTTAAGTATTTATGTATGAGAATCAAAGTATTGAAAACAAAACAAATTTTTTATTAAATAAAAATATTAAATTAAATTCAATTAAAAATAATCCTAAAAAAATTATAAATATTCATAAAATAACAAAATAAATAAACATTTTAAATAAAACTGTAAACATTTATTAAATAAAAAAATGTAAATAATATTCAAAAACTGATTAAAATAAATGTAGAAAACAGAACAAACTCTAGTAGCTTTTGTTGTTTTAATTAAAGTTACTCATTTGTTCACTTTAGAGCAGGATTTAGCTTTAAAACGACAGAAACAGTCAAGAAGCCTTGGAAAATTACTTAAGAACTCTGTCATTTGTAAATCTTGTGTAAAACCATCTCAGATGGTCATTATCATTCATTCACTCACTCTCCTTCAGCTCTGTCCCTTATTCATCAGGGGTCGCCACAGCGGAATGAACCGGCAACTATTTCAGCATATGTTTCACACAGCGGATGCCCTTTCAGCTGCAACCCATCACTGGGAAACACCCATACACACTCATTCACACACACACACTCATACACTACGGCCAGTGTAGTTGATCAGTTCCCCTATAGCGCATGTGTTTGGACTGTGGGGGAAACCGGAGCACCCGGAGGAAACACACACCAACACGGGGAGAACATGCAAACTCCACACAGAAACACCAACTGACCCAGCCGAGACTCAAACCAGCGACCTTCTTGCTGTGAGACCACAGTGCTGACCACTGAGCCACTGTGCTGCAGAAGTTGAAATGTAGAAAACAGTGGAGAGAAGAGAGCGGATGCTGCAGCAGTGAGGAGGAAGCAGAGCTGTACCTGTGTGGCCTGACTGTAGGGGCCGATGTTGGCCGGGGCCCAGTGGGAAACACTCTGCACATGAAGAGTCTCTCTCTGGGGGAAACACTCCTCCTCACACACTGATGAAGACGATGATGGAGAAGCCTTCGTCTGATCCTGAAGAAGAACATCCATCTGCAGCTGCTGACCGACTGGCAGAGACGCCTGCACACACACCCTGAACAACAACACACACATATTTGAACACACAGGTACACACAGGTGTTTTGTGTGTGTGTGTGTGATTGTACATGGGTTGGTGAGTATTGTTTGAGAGAGAGTGTGAGTGTGTGTGTGTGAGATAGTGTGTTTGTTTTTAGTATGTGTGTGTTTGAGAGTGTGTGTGTTCATGTGTGTCTACATGTGTGTAATTGTGTGTGCTTGCTTTTGTATGTGTATTTGAGTGTGTGTGTGTATGCATGTGTGCATGCATGTGTGTGTTTGCTTTTAGCATGTGTGTTTGAGTGTGTGTGTGTGTATGCATGTGTGTATGCATGTGTGTGTGATAATGTGTTTGCTTTTAGTATGTGTGTGTTTGAGAGTGAGTGTGTGTGTGTGTGTGTGTGTGATAATGTGTTTGGTTTTAGTATGTGTGTGTTTGAGAGTGAGTGTGTGTGTGTGTGTGATAATGTGTTTGCTTTTAGTATGTGTGTGTTTGAGAGTGAGTGTGTGTGTGTGTGTGTGTGTGATAATGTGTTTGGTTTTAGTATGTGTGTGTGTGTGTAATAGTGTGTTTGCTTTTAGTATGTGTGTGTTTGAGAGTGAGTGTGTGTGTGTGTTTATGAGTGTCTACATGTGTGTAATTGTGTGTGCTTGTTTTTGTATATGTGTGTTTGAGTTTGTGCATGTGATTGTGTGTGTGTGTATGTGATTGTACATGGGTTGGCGAGTGTGTTTGAGAGTGAGTGTGTGTGTGTGTTTGTGTGAGTGATAGTGTTTTTGTTTTTAGTATGTGTGTGTGCTTGAGTGTGTGCATGTGATTGTGTGTGTGAGTGTTATTGTGTGTTTGTTCGTGTGTGTGTGTGTATATGTGAGTGTGTGTGTTTGCGCGTGTGTGACTTTACATGTATTACTGTGTGTATGTTTATGTGTGTGTTATCAGACTAAGACACACACACACACACACACAGACACACAGACACACACACACACACACACACACACACACACACACACAGACACACAGACACACACACACACACACACACACACACACACACACACACACACACAGACACACAGACACACAGACACACAGACACACACACACACACACACACACACACACACACACACACACACACACACACACACACACACACACACACAGGTGTCCTGCTGTCAGTGTAATATGTGTTGTGAACAGTATGATCGTTGTGTGTTTTAGATCATGTCTTTATATAAACTGAATCAGGGGTGTGCACACTTCTTCACACGGCTGTAAACGCTCTTGTCCTGTGTGCACCGTGTGCTGTCAGCTGCTCTTCGTCGTGTACCTGGCGGGCGGGTTGTGTGTGAAGAATCTGCTGTAGACGCTGTTGATCAGCCCGAAGTCCTGCATGCTGCTGACGTACAGATGAACCAGAAGAACATGTCTGAGCGCAGAGCCCATCTCCTGCAGACGGCCTGCACACACACACACACACACACACACACACACACACACACACACACACACACACACACACACACACACACACACACACACACACACACACACACACACAATTAAAGAGACAGTTCACTACAGAAATCAACACTCAGTCATGGTGTCCTCATCTTCTAACCCTGCTCTGCTCTGCTGCTTCTCACTCAGAGTTTCTGTCCTGTTTCTAGTCCAAATATCTGAGCATTCTCCAGTCCAGAAGCACAGCATGTAGTCTGGTTTTCAGAATGAATGAGTCAACATGCATTTCAGTCAAGGATGTATACACTTAGAGGCTTCAAATACGCAGCTTTCCATCATCTGGCAACCCGAGCTGCCTAAATATAATGGCTAAACTGGCATTGGGCGGGTGAAATGGCCAAAATAAAGACAGACGAGACGTTCACAGCAGAATATCTGACTTCAGCATTGTTTATCAGATAAACTTCACTCAGCATATTTCTGAAACATCTGCAAACACATGAAGGTGCTTTACAAGAGTCAAACACTGACATGCAGCAGCTTTAATTAACACTTTACTAGCTGTCATCATATTGATTTTAGTTAAATTAACTACTGTTAGGGTGAAGCAGTGGTGCAGTAGGTAGTACTGGTTCGAGTCTCGGCTGGGTCAGTTGGTGTTTCTGTGTGGAGTTTGCATGTTCTCCCCGTGTTGGTGTGGGTTTCCTCCGGGTGCTCCGGTTACAGTCCAAACACATGCGCTATAGGGGAACTGGGTAGTCTGGATGTTTCCCAGAGATGGGTTGCGGCTGGAAGGGCATCCGCTGCGTAAAAACCTCCTGGATAAGTTGGCGGTTCATTCCGCTGTGGCGACCCCAGGTTAATAAAGGGACTAACCCCACAAGAAAATGAATGAACAACTACTGTTAACAAGTAAAGTCTTCCTGAGTTAATAAAGCAAGCACTAATGAACAGTGACGAGTGTTGAACGTCGTAGGAAAGATTAACATGTGAAGATAAATCTCAGTCATTCAGTGCTGAACATGTTATCACAGAGCACTCTAAAAGTTTCTCTAATAAATAAGGCTGGCAGTACGCTGAAGTGCCCACCATATCAATATTGTGCATGTTTGATGATCAGCATACACTGAATTATTGAATAAAGCCGCACGTCTACCCTGCTCTCACCTCAGGCTCACAGCGCTCCAAAACACACATGAAAACAGCACAGAGAAACAAAGAGAACACACTCGCCCACTCACAATAGACTGGCGAAACCCCCATTAGACTTTCACATGGCATCAACTTTGTTTTTCCTTTGCGTTTCGCCACTGTTGAAGAAACGCCGCGCATTAAATATTAACTCCTTTAATATTGTCTCAGCGCTCTCTGAAGGCTGTTTGGTGAAGTAAGACGAGAAACATTAAATATGCTTTTCATCTCCTGCTCAGGATTTTTTTCTCTCTGCTGTCGCGCGCACACACACACACACACACACACACACACACACACACACACACACACACACACACACACACACACACACACACATACACAGAGGCCACTCTTTTAAAAGTTCTGCGGGCGATAACAACAAACAGAAAAAAGCGCGGTTCATTCTCCGGCTTTAATTTGACGTGTGTGTGTGTGTGTGTGTGTGTGTGTGTGTGTGTGTGTGTGTGTGTGTGTGTGTCTCGGTGACGGATGTGACATGCGGCCAAACCAAGAGCCACCTCTTAAAAGTGCATTTTGCTGCACAAGCAGCGGGAAAATGAGAGCGTGTTGTGGAAGACAGGCGTATTAGCCGTCAGCGTTTGAACTGCAGATCTGAGCTCCGCATTCTTCATTATTTCTTCAGTTCTCCAACTCAACACTGCATCTGAGACAACACCAAACACATTCTGTGATCTGACAACACACAAACACACACATACACGCAAACACCACTGCAAACCTGATGGAGAGATTTCGCTCGTAGTTTATTTTGATGTACCACACACGCGGTTAATGACTGTGTATTGTTCACATTGACTCCCCCTGGTGATGTTCGGGGCTGTTTTTACCCCATTGACTTCCATTATAATCACATTTATTGACTGCACAGCCACGATAATCCTGCAGTCTTGATTGATGCTGGTGTCAGTTTTACTGTTAACTCAAACCTAACATCTGAAACAACACCGAGCGTACGCTGAGATCTTCTAGAGAGAGGCACAAACCTGCGACTAACTGCAAATACACATATAAACATCCACTACCTGACTAAAGTCTTGTGGAGGATCCCAGTTATAAGAGCAAGAAACAATAACTGGACTTCTAGCTGATCATTTGGAAAAGTGTAAGAGGATCGATCATCTGCTGATCTCAATCATCAGCAATACTGCAGAAGACCTACTGGAGCGAGCATGGACCAAGATTCTACAGAAATCAGTCAAGTTTGGTGAAGGAGAAGTCATGGTTTGGGGTTCATTCAGTATGGAGAGATCTGCAACATCAACAGCCTGAGGTATCAAGACATCTGTGCTGCCCATTACACTACAAACCACAGGAGAGGGGCAATTCTCCAGCAGGATAGCGCTCCTGCTCATACCTCAGCCTCCACATCAAAGCTCCTGAAAGCAGAGAGTGCTACAGGATTGGCCAGCCCAGACACCAGACATCAACATTATTGAGCTGATGATGAAGAAGGAGGTGTTGAATATGAACACAAGACTCCAGAGGGCGCCGTGTACACTTTTCAGATCTCAAATTTCTCTCATGAGTGCCATTCACGCCTGCTGTTCTCACGTAAATCCACTAGAGGCTGCTGTAGCCTGACTGACCGACTGATCTGGCTGCCTGGTTTTTACCTTGTTTTCAGATTTGACCACATTCTCACCCTGTTATTCACTCTGTTATTTTATTTTTTGGCTTCTGTTTTTGCCTCATCTTCTCTTTGGAACTGTTCTCGAATTGTCACTGTCAACTCCTGTCTGCATCTCAAGCCCTCCATCGTGTACGTGATGAGCTACTGGGAAAACTGGTAACAGTGGAAAAGCTGTACACACGGAGATAAGCGGTCAGCTGGTAGCACGAAAAGAAACAGAAGCCATCAGCGGCATCATACACTGTTTGTTTTAAAGACAAAATGTACCTCATTCTACATAACTCATGTTCTCCAGAAATGTATACAGGGGTACGTGTTCACAATGAGCCTGTGTTGGAAAAATCACACTGCGACATCGATATATAGCGGATATATGATATGAGAGACGTGCTTTGTTTATCTGATTGGATTTGCATTGTAAAGCTTAAAGTTAAAAAGGTCTTTTTTTATTGCGTGTTTGAAGTTTTTAGTAAAAATCACGGCAGATCAATCATGTGTAGACATAAGAGCAGTTTCAGTACTTTGCAAGAGTGTGAAGACGTGCTGTGCTTGGCTCTGGATGTCCGGGTGTTCAGACGGAAGCGCTGATAATCCACTGATCCACTGGAAACCTGAACTGCTGGACGAGTGTGAAACCTCACAACCTACAGCATAAACACACACACACGCGCACACACACACACACACACACACACGCACATGCACACACACACAGACACACACGCACGCACGCACGCACACGCACACACACACACACACACACCACAATTGGTAATAAAAGTGATTTTAATAATAAACAGTTGTGTGAAAAAGTTTGCACCCCCTACTGAATTTCATCAAAGACTCAAGAATACACAAGACGTGTCGCTCGTTTAGTTTTGAATGGAGAAAAGTGCAACATAATATGGCGAATAAAGCCCCGCCTTCTAGTACAGGAGCCAATCAGTGATCACTATAGAGTGATAATTCTCTGAGGGAGGAGCTTCAGTGCAGAGGTGTGTTTATGACAGTTTCTGCAGCTTCATGATGAATCCTCTGAGCTCAGCAACACACTGGAGTCTCAGAGAATACACACACATGAGGAATATATCAGCATGAAGCTGCAGATCTCCACTCTTAAACCAGACAAATACACGAGAAAACAAATGCTCAGTGCTTCTGTAATCTGTATGACAAATAACGAACGTGAGGTACAGTCCGTCCTGTATATATGCACACACACACATACACTCAAGCACACGCACTCAGCTCACCCTCGTCCAGTTGCCATGTGCTCTGTGTGTGTGATGGACATTCTCTCTGGACGTCGGCAGTTTTATCAGCATATTCCAGCTCTTCTGTCATCCTGTCAATGGCGCTCTGGCAAGGACATGCAGAGAGAGACGGCGGTGGTGGCCCTCCGGAGCCCTGCAGGAGACCACACACACACATACACACCCTGAGAACACAGCACACTCTCGCATGCTGGATCAGCTGACCTGCAGGAAATGAATATGAGCATCACGACTCCACCAAATCTACACACACACACACACACACACACACACACACACACACACACACACACACACACACACACTGCAAATCAGTAGCACAAATGTCAATTAAAATTAATATGGATTTACATATTAAGTCAATGCAAAGGCGTTAATAGAAATCAGAAAACTCAGACACGGCACGGAATGAATCTACGCTGTATATCAGCCTTCCTAAAGCTCAGAAACACAGCTACTCTCTCAATAACATCTGTGTTAGCCATTTAGCATTGAAGCTAGAGTCACCGGGCAGACAGAAGCCCTGCCCATCACACGAATTGGTGTGTATTCTGAAGTGGATTTGACGCCTGAATGTAGCGAGTAAACTCAAGATGTTCACGCGTCTATTTACATGCAAATAGCGCTATTTATCCACGCGTGCCGCGTCTGGTGTGAACACAGCATTAGGGTTTGATAGTCAGGCACACTCACGTCAATCTGGCAACCTGCGCTTGTGTAGAGAAGAGAAGAGCCGAGTGAACGTGTCTTCATCCAACAATGCAATACCTAGTTCAACCACTGGGTGTCAAACACTGCAGCTTTAACTGCGCTCGCTAACCATGTGCTGATTAGCATCTTTGAGTTGTAGGCTTAAAAGTATATAAATGTCACTACTGAAATACTGTTTTCTGTAATTAATCAAACTTTTGAGCTGTTATTCCAAAGTATGTAGTTTTTACTAATGGTTTAAAGCTGCACTTTGCTAACCATGTGCTGATTAGCATCTTTGAGCGATAGGCTTAAAACTATAGAAGTGTTCACTACCGAAACAGTTACTTCCTGCAAAATTAGAGGAAACGTTTGGGGTGTTATTACTAAATGTTTAGATTTTTAAACTAATGGTTTAACACTGTGCTCGCTAGCCATGTGCTGACTAGCATTTTTGAGCGATAAGTACTTAAAATGTCATTACCGTAACAATTCTTTCCTGTAATTAACTAAAACTTTCGCTGTGTTTTCCCCCCCATAAATTGTAGTTTTTATTTTTATGTTTACAAAACTGCTCGCTAGCCATGTGCTGCTTAGCATCTTTGAGGTATATAGGCTGAAAAGTCTGTAAAGTGTCACGAGCGCAACATTATTTCCTGCAGTTCAGCCAGAGAGAGGGAGATTGCAGCACGCTGGACACGGCCCACTTTCATTAATGTTTCAGATGTGTTTAATGTCCTGCTGTCATCTGCAGTTGGCCGTATGATAATGAAATTAATTATCCTGCAGCATGTGTGTGTGTGTGTGTGTGTGTGTGTGTGTGTGTGTGTGTGTGTGTCAGTGTGGATCTGTCAGTGTGACGGAGACTCCTCTGGACGGCTGCGTGCGGAGCGGGCAGGATCTCCCAGCGCTGAAGGCCGTGTGGCTGCAGGAGTTTCCTTCTTGAGCAATGCTTTTTCATTTTATCATCGCCTCAAAGGCCAGAATCTCCAGCAACACACAGCAGAACACGAACACACGAGCACACAGAGCCAACAGCTGAGACTGAGGCCACGCATGACCCAAAACACACACACACACACACACACACAGAGACACACAGAGACACACACACACACACACACACACACACACACACACACAGCTAACAACACATCTTACAATGCAACACCATCACAGCACTGCTGCCTTCTGATTGGTCAGTCCAGAGTTGATCAGTTAATGAACGTCTATAGTGAAGTTTTCAGTTCTTATATTTCAGTGTGACGCCCACATGACCCATCACATCACATCACATCACATCACAACTCAATATACCGTCTCAGATATGACATCAAGACTGCACATCTGCAATAGACCCTTACCACGTTTGTGTGTTTCTCGGCAGCAGAAGTTGTCAGAGCTGATATATAATGCCAACAAGGAAAATATACTGTTTTATTTTAAATACACGTCATGTTCTTTACTTTCATTGCATGTGGCAGCGTATCCCTTTATAAAAACAAATAACTCATTTCAACAAGGAAAATACTGAGACAAAGCGCCAGTGTCCTCCTGCTTATAGACATCAGAACAACACACACACAGATGTGCACAGAGAAAACACACACACCTGAAATAACCTTCCCTGTATGACCTGAGTGTGTGCTGCATAATCCGACTGGACATGTTTGTTACAGCGGGCTGAGGGGAATATTGCAGACGCCACATTACAGGCTAGAAATAAGAGGAATAACACTGCTCAAAGCACACATATACACACATCTGCATACATATATATATAGATATATATGCATATATATATATATATATATATATATATATATATATGCACCGGCCACTTTATTAGGTACACCTGACTACTACCGGGTCAGACACCTTTTGCATTCAGAACTGCCTTAATCCTTCATGGCAGAGATTCAACAAGCTACTGGAAATATTCCTCAGAGATTTTGCTCCATATTGTCATGATAGCATCACACAGTTGCTGCAGATTTGTCGGCTGCACATCCATGATGCCAATCTCCCGTTCCACCACATCCCAAAGCTGCTCTATTGGATTGAGCTCTGTGGCGTTGATGCTCAATTGGTACTGACCAGGTTTTTGTCTGTGTATTACAAAGGAACTATGTAGATATTAATACTTCAAATCATCAATGTTTTAAGGTTATATAATCTATAACATATGGTAATTTAATGTACATTTAATTGTACTTTTAAAGACACAACATGTACTATGTTTCATTAAATTATCCAAATTTTATTTTGCTTTTATCTGGTGAGACAGACTCACTAGTGTGTGTGTTTATGCTAATGATGTCACACACTCCATTTCTGCTTTGGTTTTCTAGAAATCAGGGAAACGGAGGCTTACATATGTTGTGTGTTTTATTGGACTGCACAGATCAGCATTAGAACAGAAGCCTGAGGTGTGTTTGGTCTGATAAAACAGCTCTGTTGTTCTCCATGTGCACACGAGCTGAAGCTATTCTCTCAGTCTTACTCTGCTTCATACTGCCATGATGATAATAGTCCCAAAGGATGATGAAGACTACAACTACCATGATTCCACACTGAGCCAGAGTCATCAAAATACACCTTTGTTTGTTGTGAGCACACGCCCTCTAGTGGTGAAAATGACTTGTCGTGCCTATGTTCTGATGCTGGGTGGATGCTGAATGCAGATCTCCATGTCACTAGCTCTGGATTACTCACAGGATGTCTTTCATTTAGAGCTAATCTTATGTTCCAGTTTATTGGTGACCACAGCTTCCAGTTTAATTTTTTACAGTAAAATGGACAGATTTAGTTGTGATTTTACAGTGTGCGCACCTCTGTCTTGTCCTCAGTGTGCATTTTGGTGAAGCGCAAAAAACCTACAGGAGCGAAGGCATCATCTGAGTGGATGACGGTCTCTGTGGCGTCTCTGAAACAAACACACACACACACACACACACACACACACACACACACACACAAACACACACACACACACACACACACACACAAATCATCCACTAACTGCTGTAAAATGTGTACAGTATTACTGACAACTTTGGTTGCCTACACATCACCACGACAGATCAGTTACTGTAGTTGTTGTGTTACCAAAGCAACTGTGGAATCACCACAACAGATCAGTTACTGTAGTCGTTGTGTTACCATAGCAACTGTGGAATCGCCACAACAGATCAATTACTGTAGTCGTTGTGTTACCATAGCAACTGTAGAATCGCCACAACAGATCAATTACTGTAGTCGTTGTGTTACCATAGCAACTGTAGAATCACCACAACAGATTATTTGGTAAAGCATTGCCAGTAATGCTGTAAAAATCGCAAGCGCACGCTAAACGTATAATTACAATTGTGTTGTAAAACTACAGCACAGTTGTACTTGTTAATTTTAAGTGCGCTTTTAAATGTAACAGTATTACTGGGAGCTGAAACTGACAGTAACACTGTACATTTTACAGCAATATTAAGTGTACATTAGTCCACCAAATCAGTTCACTTAAAATAGTGATCAAAGCAAAATAGTTTTTACATTACCTCAGATGTTGTGTTACCATAACAACTATGGAATGACCCCGACAAATTATTATTACAGTTGTTGTTACCATAGCAACCATAGAATGACCACAACAGATCACAATGTGGCAATTCATCCGGTGTGCAAACTCACGGTTATTGCACACTGAATCCAAAAATTTCCTTCGCAATTTTCGCATGATAGAAATTCAATTCGACCTCATCTTGTGTCAGTCGTATTGACACGCTGCCTCCGAAACTTTCAACTGTCATCAAAAAATCCAAACCAGGTTAGATTTTTTCACTTTACACATCTGAAAAAGCCACCGTACAAGCAAAAAGGCAAACACAGAACACTGTTCTTTCAGCTACAGATAACATTATGACAAACACATCGCATACATTAAAGACAGACAGTTGAGAACCGCTATATGCTGAATTCAGAGACTAGCGCACCTCTGCCTTCCTCCTGTTTGGATGTGTGTGTGTGTGTGTGTGTGTGTGTGTGTGTGTGTGTGTCATACATTTGGCGTACTGCCCATAGACATTATAATAAAAAAGCATGGTCTGCTTTCGGTCCGTTGCTTTGACATGTCAATGCAGCTACCATCTTTTATAATGTCTACAGCAGGGATCACCAAACCTGTTCCTGGAGGGCCGGAGTCCTGCAGAGTTTAGCTCCAACCCTAATCAAACACACCTGAACAAGCTAATCAAGCTCTTACTGGGTATACTCGAAACACCCAGGCAGGTGTGTTGAGGCAAGTTGGAGCTGAATCCTGCAGGGACACCGGCTCTTCAGGACCGAGATTAGTGACCCCTGCTGTATAGGTATCTCCAGTCTCTGTTTAGGATTTGTTTATGCACGTGAATGTGTGAACTACCACAAGGGTGAAGTATCACAATGAACCAAAACTCCAGTGATTTCCTGAAATAAACTTTGCATTTGAGGATAATCATAGACCAATTTTTCGCATATGAACACGAATAAAACGCATACAAACATTTCAGACTTCAGTGTGCAATCACCTTCACTCTGCATCATGGCTATTTTCTAGTTCTGGGTGTACATTGGTTATTGCAGTGCATTGTGGGACTGATTGAGAGCACTTCAGAATGTCCAGCGTGGTTTTGGACACCGCTAGGAAAGGCACTTTTGTTCATGGGTGTAGGGGAAACTCTGGGATACAGCATAAGGGTTCTTACATGATGATCTTCTTTTTGAAGAGCGGACAGTCGAGGGTGAAGGTCTCGTATTCTCCACCTTCACCACAGATGTGAACGCCATACTTCTCTGACAGCTGAAACAAACACACACTCATCATCAATACATCACACACTCATCAGGGAGAAATCTTTAACACATCTCAAACACTACACAACTCAACACTCGATCACTTCTGCCGGATTTCAGCAAAACCTTCATGCTTTATATTGAAACGCTCTGAAAAAAGGCTGCATTTAGACTATCAATATGTTCAGCAGTCCTAAAGAGACTAGAGAAAGCCAACATGGGAAAATACTATATCAATATTACATTAAAGAGTACGAGTCTGCTGTGGTGATTCTACAGTTGCTATGGTAACACAACAACTGTAGCAATTCATTTGTTGTAGTGATTCTACAGTTGCTATGGTAACAACAACTACAGTAATTAATGTGTTGTGATGATTCTACAGTTGCTATGGTAACACAACAACTACAGTAATTAATGTGTTGTGGTGATTCTACTGTTGCTATGGCAACACAACACCTACAGTAATTGATTTGTTGTGGTGATTCTACAGTTGCTATGGTAACACAACAGCTCTAGTAATTGATTTGTTGTGATGATTCTACAGTTGCTATGGTAACACAACAACTCTAGTAATTGATCTGTTGTGGTGATTCTACAGTTGCTATGGTAACACAACATTGACAAATTTAGGTATTTATTTATTTTGGGAATGAGGAATGGAGGCTGCTGTTCTCTGACCTCGTGCAGATACGGCTCCATCTCCGCCAGCGATTTTCCTAGATGTTTGTCTGGATGCAGACCTGCACAAACACAACAGCAGCAGGCTGTGAGAGATCAGTGCGAGATGCTTGAGATGTCCCTCATGCACTGCGTCTGTTAATGAGGAAGCTTCATATTCATCTCCCACACATACACAGCCTTCAATACCTCGATCTGCAGCTCAGAAACCAAAGCTGATCAAATCCCACATGATGAACAGACACATATAACTGCACGTCATTTAAAAATGCGATTAAAACTGATATGAAAACATGATGAAAACACGTGCATCAGTATGCGTGATGTGATTTACTGTTATCAGAAGATGTGATGATAGAAATATGCATGATGATCACATTGTAAAACATCTGATATATGTAACTGCAAAAGTTCATCATCACAGTGGCTCAGTATTATTGTATTATTTGCACTTAACTATTAATCTGCTTTTAGAGATATGTAACAATTATTAGAAATGTGTGTGTGTGTGTGATGTAGTGTTCAAACTGTCATTGAAGACCCATAGATTCACATGTGATCAAACGACTACTCGACAACAAGAATATTTGTGGACTGTTTTGTATTATTGTCAATGTTTCAGCCCTCACACACTCCAGTATGAAGCATATTCATTTAAAATGCCCCAAACCTCCATTCCCTGTGAAACGCCCCAATCAATCAGGTGCTTAAACTCGAACCCCCGTTCACTTCAAACCGCAAACAAGCCCCTTCATGACTGGCGTCAACCGCTGAAAGACACGATTTCTCCCGCCAGACCCCAGAGCTCAAAAACAGCCCAAACCACGAGCCCTGAGGGAGCGCGAGCTCTGGACGAGTGTGTGCTTTCAGAGGATCAATGAGAACGCGAGCGGCCCCATTACCCGGCCCTGGGGAACGCCGCTCATAATGAGTGCGAGAAGAGCTCTTCTTAACCCCACACAAAAGGTAACAGGGAGAACGCCATTAAAATTCAATCCCATTCAAACACCCTTTTAATTAGTCATGCCTTTTAAACTGGTTTTAATGACTGATTTCAAACTGCTAACAGCGAGACTGTTTTATAATTTGTTCATTAATGTCTTGATTTTAAATAAAAGATGAAGCGCAGCACAATTTCATATTTGATGCTGGGATTAGGGCGGCGCGATACATCGAAATGAAGTCAATATCACCATTAGTCTGATTTAATTATGGCAAATTTATGCGCTAATGGTTTTGAAGTGTGGCGTTTACTGAAGCGCATGCTGGAGTGGAGGATTTCCATTTGAGGGAAGAACAAAATTAGGACATTATAGATTTGAAGACTTCATTAATTATCTGCCCTCCAGTGAACTTTTTTCAAATATTTCCCAAGTAATGTTTAACAGAACAAGGACTTTTTTACAGTATTAATGGAGAAAACTGTGTTTCTTTTAGTTCAGTTGCAATAATTTATTTGTTTTAAAATGCAAAAACTGATTAGGACATGGTTATCCACAGAATAAACCGCTGTTGTCCAACGACTGCCTAATTACCCTAACTTTACCCTGATTAAGCATATAAATGTCACTTTAAGATGAAAACTAGTTGCAAAATAAGTATTAAAATATGATGTGCTGTCATTATAGCAGAACAAAAACACTTGAGAAATACACTACAGGCCACTTTATTAGGTACACCTGACTAGTAGCGGGTTGGACCCCTTTTGCCTTCAGAACTGCCTTAATCCTCGTCGATTCAACAAGTTACTGGAGATATTCCCCAGAGATTTTACTCCATATTGTCATGATAGCATCACACAGTTGCTGCAGATTTGTCGGCTGCACATCCATGATGCCAATCTCCCGTTCCACCACATCCCAAAGCTGCTCTATTAGATTGAGCTCTGGTGTCTGTGGAGGCCATTTGAGTACAGTGAACTCATCGTCATGTTCAGCAGTCTGAGATGATTGAGCTTTATGACATGCTGCGTTATCCTGCTGGAAGTAGCCATCAGAAGATGGAGACACTGTGCTCATAAAGGGATGGACATGGTCTGCAGCAATACTCAGGATGGCTGTGGCGTTGATGCTCAATTGGTACTAATGGACCCAAAGAAAATCTCCCCCACACCATTACACCACCACCAGCAGCCTGAACCGCTGATACAAGGCAGGATGATCCATGCTTTCATGTTGTTGTGAGCCGAGCATCTGAATGTGTCAGCAGAAATGGAGACTCATCAGAGCAGCAACGTTTCTCCAATCTTCTATTGTCCAGTTTTGGTGAGTCTGTGTGAATTGTAGCCTCAGTTTCCTGTTCTTAGCTGACAGGAGCGGCACCCGGTGTGCTCTTCTGCTGCTG
This sequence comes from Danio rerio, assembly GCF_052040795.2. NCBI lineage: Eukaryota > Metazoa > Chordata > Actinopteri > Cypriniformes > Danionidae > Danio > Danio rerio. The sequence continues at coordinate 59,179,074 of NC_141037.1, read as the reverse complement.
TAGCCCATCCGCCTCAAGGTTGGACGTGTTGTGTGTTCAGAGATGCTCTTCTGCAGAGCTCGGTTGTAACGAGTGCTTATTTGAGTTACTGTTGCCTTTCTATCAGCTGGAACCAGTCTGGCCATTCTCCTCTGACCTCTGGCCTCATCATCAAGGCATTTGCGCCCACAGAACTGCCGCTCACTGGGTATTTGCTCTTTGTCGGAGCATTCTCTGTAAACCCTAGAGATGGTTGTGCGTGAAAATCCCAGTAGATCAGCAGTTTCTGAAATACTCAGAGCAGCCCGTCTGGCAGCAACAACCATGCCACGTTCAAAGTCTCTTAAATCCCCTTTCTTCCTCATTCTGATGCTCAGTTTAAACTGCAGCAGATCCTCTTGACCATGTCTACATGCCTGTGAGCTGCCGTCATGTGATTGGCTGATTAGAAATGTGCGTTAAATTCATACTGAAAAGAGCTCAATTTTAACAGCATGCATTAGTAGTGTAAACTCACAGTAAAGCAGTCTGAAAGCACATAAACGCAGCAGATCTGGACCAACAGTTTCCACGCTGGCTCAATATATTCAGCGCTTTCCAGCTGGGCTGCAGTCCCGATCTCTCATTTACATGAGCGGCACGGCGTTCATCCATCCGCACCTGTTTTACTACCTGACCTAAAGCTAATTACCTCGGCCCCTTATGGCACATTAAACACAAATAAGCCACTCCAAGCACCATTCATCTGTCGGAGCGTCCATCCTCGCTGCCCTTTAGACAAGCAGAGCCCAGAGGAGCCGAACGCCTTCAACTCATTATTATCCTATAAAACTCACGTTTAATCCAGTCAACTTCCGAGCCAGTGATCTGGCCATAAATGGATTTTCAGAAAGTTTTGCATCAGATTTCATGAGGACACAAGCTCTTACAGTACAGCCAGAGACGTGAAGCTCTCTTTAGGCTGATGGATGAAGCCGGACAGAACATGACAAAGGCAGTCATTTTCAACAGTATATGGATGCAGCCTTTATGATGCAAGCTGAGACTGCATCACTCAGCGATGCGATGTCAGACACAATGCACTCAAATGGAGCGAGTGACGTCACCGTGACGGGTAGGGTTAGGTGAGCCCATTAAAAAGCATTAGATGCAGCCCAGATTGCACTGCACCAGGTCTGCAGCCAGACCCCTCTCGTCATTTTTCATGTGTCAGGCAGTTTTGAGGTCTATTCTGCATCTGTAGTGTCATTATTCAGAATACTGCACAGAACACACTCAAATCACTCATGTGCAGGTGAAGTCAGAATCATCAGCCCTCCTGTTTACTTTTAAATGATCCAAAAAACACTAGAAAAGTGTTATATATATTGCTGACTTGTGCACTAAAATTATCCCAAAGAATTTTCGGTCCCACTTTTTATTGTGGCCTTAACTAATATGTACTTACACAGGAATTAATTACTTGTTACAATGTAATTAATGTGTAAATACATGTATTTACTGTGTACTTATACTTGATTAAATACTTCATTTCCAAATGATCAGATAGAAGTCCAGTTATTATTTCTTGCTCCTACAACTGAGATCCACCACAAGACTTTAGTCAGGAAGTGTATCTATACTGAAAAGAGCAGCCTGGACATTCTTCAAACATTCTTTTACTGAGATTCACAGAACCGCTGATATAGATATCAGACTGCAATAGCAGTAAAGCGAGTAAAGTAAATCGTCAGGCTTTCAGGATGCGTTTTCTTCCTCCTGTCTTCCAAAACAGTAATTATAATGAGTATTATTAATTAAATCACCCATTAATTGTATTTTTTAACATCTACCCCCCATCCAAACCCTAAACCCAAGCCTCACAATGTAAAAACAGTGATTATAATGAGCATTAATTATATTAATTAATTAACGTCTACCCAACCCTAATGTTACCCCTTACAGTACTAATGAGTAATATTTATTAAATGACCCATTCAATTGTATTTTATCAATGTCCACCCCTACCCTGACCCTAAACACAACCATCGCAGCTCTGTTAAAACACTAATTATTGTTGTACAGTAACTGTATTATAATATAACTCTCGCCGTATCTCTTCTACAGATTTCCCTGGGTTGGAGAATCTCTGAATGTGTTGTGTTCAGGGTAATCGTCAGCTATATCAGCGCTCATCAATGAGCCTCCAGCACGGCATCATTAAACTCTGCCTACATGCTTAACATCTGCTGGAGGTGAATGAGAACGCGCTGAAGTTTCCTCCTGACAGCTCGCCTTTAATCCCTGCCTCGGCCCGGGAAATTGGATTCATGTCGGGGAACATTTTAGCTTTAAAAGCGGATGAAGTGAGCATCGGCGCAGGAAGGTGAGCTGGTTCATCCTTTGAACAGTGTTTCTGAGCCGAAACAATAGCAGCGGTATCACCTGATCAGCGGCAGAAAGAGAAACGAGCGCACATGAGATGCTGAGATTAACAGCGATCGCAGAATTCACCTTATCTGAAATTCAACAGCTGTGTGAGGAATAATAGCAGCGGCATGAATACAATCCAGCACACACATCTCGCTGATTTAATCTGCCCCAGCGTATAAATGGAATAAAGCTGCAATTATAACCCCATCCGATGTGTATCACGAGCGGTTAACACTGACAGGCTTATAGAAGCGCAGTATTGGACACATTAAAGCAGTGATAAAAACATTAAGCGCACTAAACTCCAGCAATCGATTCAGGTTTATGATTGCATACGTATGAAGCTTTATAGAAGATCTCATAATGAACAATGAAGGCTCATGGTGGTGAATGATGCTGTGATTGGGAGTCTTTACTGTTACAGTTAACTGCAGCACATCTGCTTTATTGATATCAGCCCTGTTAGCATCAGAAATGATTCCAGTGCAACAGGATAAGAGCTCCTGGAGGGATTTTGTGCTCAAGTGTCACATTTAAAGATTTTTGTAAGCAAGCATTTACGTAAAAAATGGATTTTAAGAAAACAAAAAAAAATTATATACACACTATACACACACACACACATATATATATATATATATATATATATATATATATATATATATATATATATATATATATATATATATATATACACACATAGTGTATATATAATTATTTTTTTTGTTTTCTGTTTTGTTATATATTCGGTCTGGTTCTCGAATCTGATATCCGTTTGATATTCTGCAATATCAGCACTCATACAGCCTCTTCACCCTTGTGTATTACTCCGCCCACACAGAGTGACAGCAGATCAATGCACTCACTACAGTCTGACAAATATTGCAGCTGCTGGACAACATCATGCATTATGGAGGCTTGTTCCGGTGAGCATGTAGTTGTTTAGATTGATATTATGCAGTTTATTTATAAGGACAGTGCCTATTTTAAATATTCATAATTTCAGAGATTCATCGCATCAGCCTGTCATACTGAGCAGAGCAAAGGCGGTTGACGCTCCGCCACAAGATGGCGACAGAGATCGCATAATGAACCCTGCGTTTACACCAGACACAGAACGCGCGTCAAGCGCAAGTGATTTACATGTTAAGTCAATTCAAACGCGTGAATAGACATCCTGCGGCACGATACGCGCAAATGGCGTAGAGCGAATGACGTAAATTGCACGAATGGTGTGGCGCGTATGGCGCGATATGTGCGAATGGCGAGGCACAAATTGAGCGTTTTGTGCGTTTAAAGTGCGTTTTGTGCGAATTGCTCGAGTTCGAAAGTCTGAACTTCAGCAGACATTCATGCGCCGCTAACCAATCAGGAGCTTGCTCTTGTGGGGGTGTGATTGTGACGTGCACCTGTTGTTGGTGTCCTGGGGGAAATCCTCCTGCCGACACTGACAACAAGTCATCAAACTGGGCTCGGCTGAAGCACTACTGAAAGCCTCCATCATCCTGGTTCAGTTTCTGGAGGAGCTGATGAACTCAGAGCTGCTGCACCTCTGAAATGATGTAGTGGACTCAGACACGGCCCTAAACGTATCGACGCTGTTTTCAGCCTTCATAAAGCACATCAACACTGTTATTTTCTCAATATAATCCATGTTAGCCATTTAGCTATGAAGCTAGAGTCACCGGGCAGACAGAAGCCCTGTCCATCACACGAATCCGCGTCTGTTCTGAAGTGAATTTGACGCGAATGAAGCAAGTACACTTAGATGTTCAAGCAGATATTTACATGCGAATAGAAACTCTGCGTAATTTCAAACTACAGCTGATCAAATCATTATTGAACAGGTAAGAGATGCTCTAAGTCGATCTCTCTGTGTTGTATGTAGTAGGGCTGTGTTTACACCACAGTAATCTGCCTGCTGTTATGGGGTTAATTATTGTGATCTCCTGACTGCAACAGAGACCTGGAAAATCTCTGTAGACTGATGCGTTTCATGTTGTTCAGCCTTATAATCTTAAAATGACACATGGTTGTATATCATCACTGGTGAGACTCAGAGTCTCGAGTCAAAGCCTCTGAGCAGTGCCGATATGCAGCGATATCATACTGCTACACATATGATATTGTTTATATGTACACATATTTACTGTCATGGTTGTGGGTTTGTGCACTCGCCGGATTGCTTGTTTTGGTTTGCTCCAGCACGTGTTATTGTGTCTGTGTTGTTTTGATCACGTGTTCTGCATCATCAGCTGATCTGATTAGCCGGCCAGCTGTGGCTCGTTATCGCGACTGAATCAGTGCGCTGGCCCTACGTCTCCTAGTCAGTTTGTTTGGTTGTTTACATCTCTTGTTTAGGACTGGCGTGGACCTGTCTCTGGATTTCAGTTTGGTTTTGGATTCCTTGTTTATTTTTATTGACTGTGGGTACTGTATATTACCTCCGGACAATAAATCACTTGCAATTGGGTTCATCTGTTTTTCTTTTCTTAAGAAAGTGTGACAAACATACATACATTATTAAAACACACATTTTATTAATAATATTTGCCCATTAATTGTATTTTAAGCCAAAAACTGTAATTTTAATGAAAAATTATTTATATTTTGTATTAAATCACCCATTTTATTATTTATATGTTAAATTTATATTTTATTTATGCTTTTAGTATTATTTATTGATCATTTTATTAGTAATAAACTACCCATTAATTGTATTATTTATTTATTTTAATCATTATTTTTTGCATGTTTTAAGATTTAGATGATTGTGCAGGTAGAAGAAACGACACTTCACAGTTTTCAGCTGAAGCTCATCTTAAAGCCGTGCACAGGTAATCATTATTACTGGTTATAATTATTGTTTCCTCTTTTATAGTATTCCAAGCAGCTACTGGCAGTGAAAGATGCAGACGAGCATTAAAACGCCAACAAGAGGCTTCAAAGTAAATTCAGGATAAAACGTTGAAGAGGCACTTCTGAAAAATAAATAAATAATAATGAGGAAATCTGTCAAAGCTGCCAGAACATCAGCACTGCGCCACACTTTCATTTCTAACACTACTGCAGTCCATGCTTTTGGCATCACAATGTTTAACAACAGCTTTTCAGCATCTCAAGACATGAACACTTCACCTCTAGCCACCTAATTAGGTCAATTACTTTAAAAAATATATATATAAATATATAAAATAATATGTATACTGGGGCGGCATGGTATCTCAGTGGTTAGCACTGTGGCCTCACAGCAAGAAGGTCTCTGGTTCGAGTCCTGCCTGGGTCAGTTAGCGTTTCTGTGTGGAGTTTGCATGTTCTCCCCGTGTTGGTGTGGGTTTCCTCCGGGTGCTCTGGTTTCCCCCACAGTCCAAACACATGCGCTATAGGGGAACTGATCAATTACACTTCAACTTCAGACTGATGATTTGTGATAAAAAAGCAGATTATCAAGATTATCAAGAAACCCACATGTTGAGGAAAGGGTCGTGCGCTGTTAAATAATGAGAATATAACGCCGAGCATCTGAAGTGGAAAAGTTCATGCCGGCAGAGTTTGTATAATTGTGGGAAATAAATTCATAAAGCTGCAATAAAATGGAAAGCGGCGACACTGCGAACAGACCTTTCCACTTCACACATGCCAATTTATAGCGGAGCTGTCATCCAATTAACTGCGGGAACAGCAGCCGTCTCACCCACACAAATCAACCAATTAACTAATTACAGGAGGATCTGACGCCGCCGTGTTTACCAGACAATTACTTCAGCTCGGCTGCGCAGAGGTGGAGACGAGAGAGAAGTTCTGCTCCACTTTCTGACACGATTACGACTTCAGATTTTCCTGCAAAACAAGCTTTACTTACTGCGAGTTTGTGTCCTGTTTCCAGAGCAAATATCTAAACACTTAAATCAAGACGCATCTTCTAGACAAGCCTGTTTTCAGGAGTATTGAGTCAAAATGAAGTGAGTTCCTCCTCAAGACAAGCTGAATAATCTACTAATGGGGCACGCTAAATAATCTTCCCTTAATCTTCCTAATTTTCCCTTTTGACATTAGATTATTCTGCTTCCCCCATTGGCAGATTATTTTAGCTTGTCTTAAGGACAAACTCACTTCAGTTTGACTTATTATTTCTAAAAACAACACAGCAGGCTCTATCTATTTAGTGATTTTGGGGCTCTAAGCAATTCCAACCACAGGCCCAAAAGTTTTAAAATGCACCTTTTGTATTTATTTTTTGCTGTTTTTTCTTAAATCATTCGATCTCCTTTTCTACATTTTATTGTATAATGCAAAATAATAACATGTAAAACACCCTGTAAAACTTGTGAAACTTTTTGTTTTCTTAAGATGAATACACAGCTAAACATATTTAATTAACTATTTCGTGTTTAAAACTAAATCTTCACTGATTTGACTGCTAGACTGCTCCAAGATTGAAGGAGGGGGACACATTTGCGCATATGTAATCATTTTTAGACCCTCGCTGTACAAATTATGATAGAAAACAACGTTATAAATAATTAATAGGTATCATTTATACTTCTAGGTATTTATTTGGGGGCCCTCAGATTTCCAGGGGCCCTAAGCAGACGCTTACCTTGCTTATTGGTTAAATCACACACCCGGTGCAATAAGGGCAAGACGTGTTTGCTGTGATGTGTTGCTATTTTCAAACCAGCACAGCAGTAATTTTGGAGATTAGAGCTGAACTTAGATATAGTTTGGAAGGAAATCTTTGTGTTTAACAAAGGAGATTAAACATGTGGGCTAATGGATGTGTTCAGTGGAGTGAGTGTCCACCGTTTCCTCACTCCACCAAAGTAAAGGAGTAAAAGTAAAGAGAAAGTAAAGAGGCTGAATGGAGGAGGCTCGTTCTTTATCCTGGCGCTGCAGATGCTCTGTTTAGCTGTGTTCTCGCTAGTGAAGCGTTCAGCTTTTCCTCTTACAGAGTCGCCATGTAAATAGCAAATGCACCATGGAGCGACACAACTGACTCTTAACGGGAATGAGAGACGAGACTCTGATGCAGGTTCTGCTCAAAACACAGCCAGAACTCATGAAGAGGATCAGCACAGCCCTGTTAGAGCATGCGCTGGGGGTGAAGAGTGAATTTATCTGTCCTTAAAACAGCAGAAGTGCATTCAGACAGTCTCTTAACGCTTTGTGCCGTTTGCTTTGTGCTTAGATCATTAAAATAGAGCCCACTACGTTGTGCTTGTCTAGAAAATGCTTCTTGATTTAAGAATTTTTAGATATTTGGACTAGAAACAAGACAAAAAATCAAATAAATAATAATTATCCGGTTAATAATAATTCATTTACATTAACAGCACGGTTTAATTTCAAGTTATGAATGAATGCCAGTTAGCAACAAATAATAGCTCAACATAGCTGACAGGATTCATTAGATGAGGGATAATTGACGTTGATTTTATTTATTTTTTAATGATGTGATGTGCTTTATTTTGTTAGAACTCAACAAACCGCTCGTTCAGTTATTCCTTATTTGACTGATGAATCTGATTAAAGTTTTCAGGATGAAGCTTTGATGTGATTTGTGACATAACTGAAATCATTCAGCGTAGTGATATGGAGCTGCAATGCGCTCTAAACCTGCCGGTACTACTTTAGCTGAAAACAATTAGAATGCTCGTCGGCCAATCAGAATCAAGCATTCCACAGACTCATCGTACAACATTAATTATTCTATATAAGGGTACGGCAGTGGCGCAGTAGGTAGTGCTGTCGCCTCACAGCACTCAGGTCGCTGGTTCGAGCCTCAGCTCAGTTGGTGTTTCTGTGTGGAGTTTGCATGTTCTCCCTGCATTCGCGTGGGTTTCCCCCACAGTCCGAACACATGTGGTACAGGTGAATTGGGTAGGCTAAATTGTCCGTAGTGTATGAGAGTGTGTGTGTGAATGTGTGTGTGGATGTTTCCCAGAGATGGGTTGCGGCTAGAAGGGCATCCACTACGTAAAAACATGCTGGATAAGTTGGCGATTCATACCCCGGATAATTAAAGGGACTAAGCCGACAAGAAAATGAATGAATCAATATTCAATATTCTATATAAGTAGCTTTATCAAAAAGTAACGCGCTGCACATGTGTGCCTCACTGTAAAGTCGACCATATTTATAATCTACCCCTTTATTTATCTGTAAAAATGAAATTGCTTCATGACACAATGCATTAATGCTAATGAATCAAACCTTACAGTACAGAGCTTAAATCATATAGTGAGTAAACTCTGAGTAATTATGCTGGGTTTGTTCATTTATTTTACAGCACAGGTGATAAAGAGCACACAGTAGGTCTTGTTTTGTGCTTCTTCCGGAGGCGAGTAAATAAATGTGCTTCATTTCTGTAAATCAGCTCAATCTGTCTGATGTCAACATCGATTCAAAACTAACAAGGACCAGTTCATCAGCCTCCTAACTCAATCCTCATGCACACACCGCTGCCAGTAAAACAGAGATGCTGAAGTCTTCCTGCAGTCGCGGTGTAAATGTTATTTTTATCCCACAGTCGTAATGTGAGGCCAGAGCATGTGGCGTCGTGACCCCTGACAGCACTTATTTCCACCTGTAGTGTGTGTGTGTGTGTGTTCAGCACACCTCCGCCACCCCTATACACACCCACGACCCGCCAAACACATGAAAACTGCAATTACTGCCGGCCC